>NW_017307411.1:95061-96101 GCF_000935625.1 Nanorana parkeri | reverse complement strand
AAAAGAGCGCTACTACCTAGAAAAAACTTGTATTGAATGGCATCTATTCATAAGAGAAAGAACAAATGTGTGTAACTTACGGTTGGAAGTCTGCAAATATGTCAAGGATGGTGAAACAGTGACCGGTATCTAGAGGGAGTCCAAAGCAGGATGCTGCAGCGATGGATGGATGAGGGGGCACTGTGAGAAATCCTAGCGGCACGCGTGCACGGCTGGCCGGGCCACAGCGGCTATTGGAGGGAGTACCGCGGCGGTTGTGAGAACGAGACCGCGAACGGCTATGTTCGGTGCGTGTATCCATCCATCGCTGCAGCATCCTGCTTTGGACTCCCTCTAGATACCGGTCACTGTTTCACCATCCTTGACATATTTGTAGACTTCCAACCGTAAGTTACACACATTTGTTCTTTCTCTTATGAATAGATGCCATTCAATACAAGTTTTTTCTAGGTAGTAGCGCTCTTTTCCTTTTTTTTTCTGTTTATACAACGTTCCAATTGGAGACTCTCTTGTCTATCTGCTTGACTAAATCCAGGTGGTGACTTTTTTTTGACGGTGTATACTGCAACTTATCAGTCCAATGCTGGGGGTACGTTAAAAAACGTCCTCCCCTTTGAGAGCCACCAGCCGACACTTTATGCTGCTGTTGGCTCTCAACTCCAGTTTTCACGAACAGCCATAGTCCCCACTAAAGTGATCAGTTTCCTCACTGGTAGGTGACACAGTCCCTACTGTGTTAGCTCTGACAAAGTGATCATGTGCAGGCTGGAGGCTACAGTAATAAAAATGATAGTCTTCAGCCTGCATGTGAACACTGCCATCTTCAGTCTGCATTGGTCCTGCATTGTTATCTATTTGATAGGGTAACCCACAGATACAGTTACAATAAGCATATTAAATTGTAAAAATTAATTCTAAAATGTAAAATAAGGAATTTAATCATGGAAAATAAAGAAAATATGCATTTATGTGTATTTACCTATTAAAAAGAAGAGCAGACTCTATCTCTCTCTCTCTCGCTCTCTCTCTCTCTCGCTCTC
>NW_017307411.1:76249-94915 GCF_000935625.1 Nanorana parkeri | reverse complement strand
ATATATATATACTCCCCCTATCTCAGCTGTCGCAGGCTGCACAGCTCAATGCAGTTGCTCGATGTTCTGTGTTGGAGGGCAGGTTCCATAAGGAGAATTTGTCCCCTCCAAACACTATCACATAGGGGCTTGTTAGAAAAATTAAGTGCCCTATGGATTTAGAATTTCGCTTGCAAATTGTGAGCACTCGTTGGTCAGCGCAGTCAAGTGACCACGCTGACCAATGAGGAGCGCTTTTTTGCATTGTTAAATAGGGTTTTAGTTAAAATTATTTTTGTATCAGCACAAGTAGATTGTCATGAGGGACAAGTAGATTCGGCCCCCGCTTTTGTCCTTGGACAAGTAGTTTTTAAAAAAATGTCCACACCCCTGTACATGCATGCATTCTGCAAATAGCTGCATGGTATTTCTCTGGGATGATTTCCTGATGGTGAAAACAGTGGACCATGCCTGCTCAATGTGTGTTAGAATGGCCACTTTTAGTCTTCATTGGAAGCCCATGTGACACAGTGACAATGCAGAAATACAGTTGGAAGACAGGGGCAGGCACCCTGTAACAGGAAGTGCCTTAAAGGAGAACTATGAGGTGAGGGCTTTTCACTCCCCTCATAGTTCTAGCCGACCTGTGACAATGAGACTGTCACAGGTCGGCTCAGTAGATCGGGAGGTGAGAGAACACATACCGGCGTCCGCTCACCTCTCGATCCTGTCACGGCTCTCTGCCGTGACAGGGGAGGGGCTGGATTTCCCCCTCCCCGCTCCGACCTGCCAGCGCTGACTGGCGGAACGGACAGGGGAGGGGGCTGGTACAGCTGGCTCTGCCTTTAGATAAGCAGAGCCAGCTGTCAGTCACGCAGCTGGGCGGATCCCGGCACAATTGTCGGGATCCGCTTCAGCTGCGGCGTCTCAGTATACCGCGAGCTACAGCTCGCGGTATACTGAGCCTAGGGTGATGGGAGGACGCTAGTTTGTGTCCTCCCGTTACCCTAAGGAGAACTATGGGTAAAAGACTTAACCCCATAGTTCTCCTTTTAATAAGGACCTTTATGTCAATTTCATCTGGTATTATATTACTGAAAGCTGCAGATCCAAAAATTTAGAAAATCATTTTTGAAATGACATTAAAATGTTAAAGCTTATATGAGATTTTAGTGATTGGGTTTACATGTAACCAGTCAATAGATATTGATCCTCTAGCTCCCTCTGCCTTATGATCCACTGTCGTCGTCCCCATTCCCCCCCATTCAGGGCACACTGCATAATTACACATCGACTTTAGATCAGCAACTGAAAGCTGTCTAGTTGAATAACACTTTGAGTATGCTATGTATATATAGCTAAAGTATACTTGTTTTGAAGGTTAATACGGTGTAAGGCAATGTGAGCAGTTATTAGTGCCGATACAATTTTGGGTCAAAGCTGCTGCTACAAGCTTGCTCATGTTAGATTTGTACAGATCCTGCTTTATAATCATGGGTTCAGAATGGAATTTGCTTTGAATGTTCATGTATAATACAGCTACTTACTTTATAAGACATTCCAGATTCTTACAGATAAGTTTTTGAAGACATTTATAGATCACGCCAGCTATTATTTAGCATTGCCCTTAAGCTATTTGACATTGTTTCAGAGATCCTTCCTCCTCAGTATTCAGGCTAAGTATCATCATTTTAAAGTTTACAAGCAAGCCATGTTCAGATCTCTTAGAACAATATAGTAGGCGATCAACTCTAAGAAGGCAATAACCCATCAACTTCTTTGCAGCTACTTTCAGGAGCCAATGTATAGAAGAATAAGCCATGGGCACACCAGGGGGCCACTTCATCAAACCATCTTTTTATTCCATGTCAAATTAAACATGGCATCACGTACAAATGCAAAATTTCGAGACCATATGTAGTCCCTTCATGAGGCAAAAGATAGTATGGTCACACTATATTGTGCCTGATGATGAAGGGACTACATAAGGTCCTGAAACATTACATTTGTATGCGATTCCATGTTTATCCACCGTCGAATAAAAAGATGGATTGGTGAAGTCAGTGGTGGACCTAAGGAACAAAGGGCCCTGGTGCAAAAAAATTTTTTGCCTACCCCCCGCCCCCAAAAACCCCCACAAACACAGCACTCTCCTCCCGCAGCGCTCGACCGGCTGTCACACTTTCTCTCCTCCCCGCTGGGACACAGAACAGCGCCCAGCAGGGAGGAAAGAAAGCACGGATGCACTGCTGTATCGGCAGAAAAATGGCACTTTCGGCATTTAGCCAAAAGTGCCATTTTCGGCTGATATGTTTTGGCGGCCGATATATGGGCGCATCCCTAATATTTACAGCAATGCAGAATGGCACAGGCTATAGAGGACTACACATCCCAGCAATGCTTTCTATAACAATAGCATTTCTGTATAAAGTACTGCTGAGATTTGTAGTCCTCTATAGAGGGTGCCATTGTGCATTGCTGCAACAGTACTTTATACAACATTAGGCTACAAATAATAATTATTTAATACATTTTATTTACCCTTACCTTCTGTCTTCAGCTGTTTACTGTGTGTGTTCTGTTTGCTGGGTCCTCACTGCGAGACTTTGTGAGGCCTTAAGCGAAACTTAAACATGACATATGCACATATACATGCACTCATATGTACACACACACACATGCATACAAAAATGCATACAAAAATGCAAAGTAATTTACTCATGCATGCACACACTCATACTACTTTATAGTACAGGTTTAAGAAGTCAGAACAACTCTGGAGATCTTCTTAAAAAGAGCAGTAGATTTTCCTAAATATTAGGATGAATGTTAAAGCATTTTAGATAATTATTACACTTAAATAAATGGGGACAGGTTCATTTTTATTTTCTATAGATTGAAGATGCATATCTCTTAAACCTATAAATGACCCCTGTAGGTTTAGGAGATATGCCTGTTTTCTCCCCCATCTCTCTCATGCCCTCTGTTCTTTCCGCTATCTTCATATGCCCCCTGGATTCTCCCATCACTACGGTCCCCCCTGCACCTCTCCCCCAACTCCAGCATCCCTTCCATCACAAATTTCCTGCACCTCCCATCACCTTTCCCCTGCCCTCTCAAATCATGGTCCCTTCCCATCTCTGCAGCCGCCCCTCCTCCTCCAATCACTTATCTAAAGACCCCCTTCTCCAATTACATGTCCTCAGTCCGCCCTTCTCCAATCACATCTCTGCGGCCCCCCCTTCTCCAATCACATCTCCACAGCCCCGTGCCTGGATGGGAAGGGGGTTTAACACCGCGGATGTCAACTGGTTAAGGGGGGTTGGGCTTCCTCCTGACAGACCTGCACCCAATTTTATCTTCTGACCCATGTGCTCCAAGATGGAGGCTCTCATAGTTTAGAGCTAGGACGTGTATCCAAACCTCTGTTTTTAACCTTAGTTTTTTTACATGCTAGCTTGTTAGTCTAGGCCCTCCTCTACATCGCATCTCTTACCTCCGATCCTGGCGCTGCAAAACTGTAGAATGGTGAGGGGGGCAGGTATATCCTAAGTCCCTGCTTCCCTCACTTGCTTCTGAGCGAGTCTGTCGGGCGCGAGGTTCCCGGAAGTGAGAGGCCTCAGCCTGGGGGGGCCCAGCACAGTCCCTGTGCATAGATGGTGGGACTTGCTGGCTGCCGCATAGCACCGGACAGGTATCCGGCGGCTCTCTACGTAGCAAATTATTATTATTATTATTATTACTATTACAACACATAAGCAAAACACGCATACATATAGGTCAGCAAATCCTTGAAAGCCGTGTTCTGAAAAAGGCTACCTGCAAATTGGTATGGAATGCTGCATGGCAACCATCATGGTGTCTCAGGGCACCTCTTTCTCAAATAGATATATCATGTGCAGATCACTGCTTGATTTTCCTAGTTGGTCTCTAAAAGAATGCTACCGTTAGAGATACATTGGTGGCCATTGCTGACCTCCTGGCAATCTAGAGCGAAAACTAAAAACATAAAGCGCACAGCTCACTCCTATCATCCATCCTTGCAATCCACACTCGGTGCATGGATGACACTATTCTGGAGTGATAGGCTCAAAAATGATAGAACCAGCACACGATGATTTTCCAAAGCAATTCAAACTTTATTCCACATGCATCTATACAAAGAACAACCGCTGACACATTTCTTAGTCAGAGCTATGACTAAGACCGAGTAAGGCAGAAACGCATTAGCAGTTGGTCTTTGTATAGATGCATGTGGAATAAAGTTTGAATTGCTTTGGAAGATCAGCGGGGGCTTGTTCTACAGTTTTTGAGCCTATCACTCCAGAATAGTGTCAACCTAGAGAGAAAACATTGAGAAAGAGAAGACATCACACACAGAAGCCTTTTGGTCTATTTTACACATTTCATATTGGTCTTCAAACTAAAATATTCTAGTAGTTAACCACAGCAAAGTATTTCTTTACATTTTTGTCCAAGCACTTACAATCATGATACAGTATTTCCATTCAGCTGGCTCCAACTCTGTCAGCTCGGCTTCCCTGAACCTCCTGTCCAGAACCAGATCCCAAAGGACAGCACAGTCTTCAGCAGCTGTTTATCTACTAGCAGGTAGATGGAAGGAGGAGAAGGGAGCAGGGCAGTGCCTTGCTGTGCTTGTGGGTTTGTGGAGACGCACACAGCTTAATAGCACACACAAGGGTGGCTCCATAAGACCCTGCAAGGGAAAGGAGCCACCCTAAAACCGGACATTCAGACCAGTGCTCAGGGGACCAGCTGATTCTGCAGCAAGCTAATATGTTTAAACCTCAAGGAGCAGCATCCATTGTAAGTGATTTTATCAACATTTGCAATAGTTTAGAAAATTTTGATTTTAATATCACTTTAAGTGAAAATATGTGGTTTGTTTTATTCAGTAACATTCAAGAGTCTGCAAATCACTTTGTAAGGCAAGTGGCAACAAAATAATATGTGAAGGCCGAGAGATATTTTAGGACCCTCCACACTGTTCCAATGCCTTGCTGTTTTTAACCACATCACCTAAACGTGCTGTATTTTGCACGTGTCGTGTTAAGGCAACCCATGAAAAATGCCAACACACCACAATGCACATTAACCCAGATTTGTGTATTTTCTTCAATGCACAGTTCCCATCTGTGCGTTGTGTTAAGCTGCCCATACACCTTACAACCATCGCACGACTTTCGTTGTGCTATGGTTGTAAGGTGATTACAATTCCGTACGAACTGCCCATCTTGGACAGGCATATCGTACTTGTGATCATTGCAAGCCCTCCCCACTGAGGGGAGGTCTTGACGATGATTGCAATGCTGAGCGGGCAGTGTGCGCTTGCGCACACCGGCTCATGCGGCTTTCATCTTCAGATCGCGCTACCAACCCGCCGAAAATCGGCGGGTTTTCTAGCGTACTCGTAAGACGAAGGTCGTGCGACCGTACAGTAAATGCGGTCACACGCTGCCCTTACACCTGCCTATTATCGTACGATTGCGGGATCACCCGTGATTATCGTACGATAATCGTCAGGTGTATGGGCACCTTTAGTACACAATTTAAAATGAATGGCACTGCAACACACCATATTTCACTGCACTAGTGTGTTCAGACAAAAATAATTGTATGGTAGAATACAGTTTCATAGGTAGTAGGTGTGGAAATGTGTGTTTGAACTACAAGGGAATGATACCAGGAAGGTGAATTGGATAGGACTCCTATCTTTGTGTACAAATAGGTCTAGATCAAAATATGATCCAAAGATAACCATAACTATAAACTGTTTCGGGCATGGTCTGAGCCAGTGGTGACTAGTCAGAACCTTGCCATGAGCTTGTTGTAGTTTTAAACATTTATTCTTTGCTGTAATCATAAAACTCTGCAGGAGGTGGAATTCCCAGTGGAGGGGTCTAAGTGCTCTAAATATGTTGGAAGATGGATAACAAGATTAGGCCACAAGTGTATGTGGTAGTCAGAGATGAAGGGTTCCTGTCAAGGACATGATAGCTGTATAAAAATAGACAACTGATGTCCTTACGGGCTCATTTCTACACGAAGAACATGGAAACGCCAGTTTTACTGCAAAAATGATTTAATAGGCGGACGTATTTTGTGTTGCATTTTGTTAAGCTGGCCATAGACTCTTTGAATTTCTTTCATTCGTTCCAACTGGATGAACAAGAGAAATCCATCGATATACACCCCATCCATGGTAAACAGCATGGATGGAGAAATCCCATCTGCCAGCTATTCTATTGGTGTGAGGTGTCTGACTTGTGGAAAACAATGCACTCCTTGTGCGGCTTATATCAGCTGTTTACCCATTAGACAATGTCATTCCAGTAGCCAGATTATGTTGTCTATGAATCTTTTACATTTGTAAAGCAAATCTAAAGCCATTTTTTGCAGTAGGGTAGGGACCTTTTCTTTTTTTTTTGTTTGTCCTCCGTTTACCTGCTGGAGGGATTTAATTTTATTATTCATCACCTGGGCTAAAAATGAGGGAAAATTCAATTTTTGAATTCTAACTAAAATAAATAGAGGGGAAACCTTCCAGCAGGGGTATTTGTTGTGGTGGCAACTATCTGAGGGGATTTCCCTTACTTTAAGATTTCCTCTTACTCCAAAAATGGAAGAACAATATGGCTTTTGATACAGCTTAATACAATAAAAAAAATTTTAGCAACAGAACACAGATTAATATCTGTTTTTCTGTATGTGTAACATTTAACAGGTCTTACAATGGAGCCAACAATTGTTTTCTTTGGGATAAAGTTTGGCTTAGTTCAGGGGTGGGCAACTTAAGTCCTTTAGCTGTTGCAGAACTACACGTCCCATTAAGCATTGCAAGACCCTGACAGTTATTTGTAGTTATAGCACAGCTTGAGGGCCAGAGTTGCCAACGTCTGGCATAGATCTTCTGCAAAGTTTTTACTGATGTCACTGTCCCCGATGGGGAAAATTCCCTATTTCAGTGACAGTGGTTACTGAAATATGAAGTGAGGAGAAATCTCATTAAAGGAGAACTATGAGATGAGTGATTTCCACTCACCTCATAGTTCTAGCCGACCTGTGACAATGAGACTGTCACAGGTCAGCTCAGTAGATCGGGAGGTGAGCGAACACATACCAGGTTCGCTCACCTCTCGATCCTGTCACGGCTCTCTGCCGTGACAGGGGGAGGGCTGGATTCCCCTCTCCCCGCTCCGATCTGCCAGCGCTGACTAGTGGAACGGACAGGGGAGGGGGCGGGTACAGCTGGCTCTGCCTCTAGATAGGCAGAGCCAGCTGTCACTCACGCAGCTGGGCGGATCCCGTCATCTACGTCTGGATCCGCTGCGGCGTCTCAGTATACCGCAAGCTGTAGCTCGCGGTATACTGAGCTTAGGGTAACGGAAGGACGCTAGTTTGTGTCCTCCCGTTACCCTAAGGAGAACTATGGGGAAAAACACTGACCCCCCATAGTTCTCCTTTAATGTGGGCAAAGCCCAATAGGAGAAATAAAGACTTTTGCTGAGTAAGGTTAAGATCTCCAAAGGTTCCTACATTCCTACAGCAATAAAAATCCAACAAAGGTTCTATCCCTTCTCCACCTAACCAAAAGCTTAAAGAAAATGTTTTGGCTGGACTTATGCTTTTAGTGTAGATAAACTGGGACATCACTAAACTATTGTATGTCAATAGATTTCATTACTCATTGGAATCTTAGTATGATCGTAATCATTTTAATGACTGTTACTATTCGATTTTGTGTTTCAGGTTGAAGAAGGGAGTAAAGCTGCTGAGACCTTAATAGCAGGAGATGAAATTGTCAATATAAATGATATACCGCTCTCAGGTTATCGGCAAGAGGCAATCTGTCTGGTGAAAGGATCACATAAGACGTTAAAAATGGTCATTAAAAGGTAAGCTGCCCTTTTTTCATATTTTGTTTATGCATTATTTTATACAATAACTGCAATTTCCACAGTGTTTAGTGTTTGGTATTAGTTGAAGGGTTAGATTAGTGTTAGGTTTAATATGTTTGGAGCTTAATTAAAAGGCTCAACATGACCTTAAAGTGACACTAAACTCATGAGCTAAATCTTAAAAATGCATTCAAGTACCTTAACTATTAACATAAATGTATCTTATTTGTGTATCACTCGGCTGTACATCCTCAAATAATCTCTGAATTGGTGCCGACACTGTCCTTTCTTCTGGAGGGTGGCTACTTTTGTTCCCCATGATCCATGTGTGTGTTTCGAAGTAGCCACCGCTCAAAGCTCACTCCCATGATGGACTACAATCTCGTGTCTAGCTTACTAATTTGTATTATTTAATTTGAAGTTATATTCTATCACAGGAGTGAGCTCCGAGTGGTGGCTACTTTACAACACACACAAGGACCATGGACCACAAATTCAGAGATGATTTGAGGATCTACAGCTGAGTGATACACAAATCAGATACATTTTTGTTAATAGTTAAGGTACTTAAATGCAACATCCTGAGTTCAGTGTCACGTTGTCTTGAAAAGAGAACTATGGGGTAATCTTTTTATCCCATAGTCCTCTTATACTAACGTCCTCCCGTAACCCAAAGCTCAGTATATAGCGGGCTATTTCCTGTTTATATACTGAGGGCACCACAGCCAGCACGGATCCCGACAATACTGTCTGGATCTACCCAGCTGGCTCATTGACAGAGGGCTCTGTCTATCTAGAGGCAGAGCCAGCTCTGCCCTCCCTCATCCATTCCTCCAGTCAGCGCAGGAGGATAGGAGAAGGGAGGCGGGAATCCCTGCGGGCAGCGGTGACTGACGGTCACCGCTCTCTGCACGAAGATGATCAGAAGTGAGTGAGCAACGATATATGTTCGCTCACTTCCCGAACTATAAAGTCGACGTGTGTCAGTTTCAATGTCGCACGTCAGTTCTAACTATGAGGATGAGTGTAAATTATTTTTGGGAAATCTTGTTTTTATTAAGTGGGTTGAATATAGATGAGACATTGTGACAGCTCACAACTGGTTTAGCCTTTTTCCACTCAGTGTTAAAATGACAGGAAACAGTGAACGCTATCTAATATAAAACTATGTGCACTATCATTATCTTTTCTGACCGTTCCATCCGGACTTGGCTGTTTAATATTTTTCACTATTTTGAGTTGTAGTCTGCCTCGTGTTTTAAAATTAAATCCTCTTTTTGAGAATTTTTGTTAAGGTCAAAGTGATCCGGCTTACACATGATATTCAGGTTTCACATACTTAGATGTAGATAATCAGTGGACCCTTAATAGTCCACTAAGCCACCTACAAAATACAATGAAGATTGTAGAGGGAAAAGGGAATACACTTAGACCTGTATAAATATACATTGTGAACGTGGTAAAATGACATACAGACCAGCTGGTTTCCTGTTATAAATAATGCTTTTCTTTTTTGCGAGGACAGCTTCCTTCTGATAAGATAGCCAGTGCAAAGCAAAAAATAGCAGTCCTGTTAACACTTCCACAATTAAAAGGCGACAAACTTATTTTCTTCAGTCATTGTCACCATGTGACCTTGTCTAATTTTATTTATACTAAAATTATAGATATATACAGCATGTTCTATATGTATGTTTTGTGGGTGTCTTGGTTTTAGTTACACATCTGATACACATCAAATCTGTAGTTCAATATACTGGGAGGGCAGTATGATAAAAACATGCCACTGCTTTCCCTTTCTACCTCTGCAGAGGTATTTTATAAAAACATATGCCACCAATGTACACCGAGTGAACATGAAGCAGGCATATGCAGTTGCTGTATATGAACAGAAATACACAGCTTTCCTCTACATATTCTCATGGAAATGGGCACCTCTGTGCTTTGCAAGCAATATGTGTAAGTTACAACTGAGTTCTCTCCCTGCATTCATTAGTATGCATAGTAGCACCCCACCTGGACAGTGTATTGTGTGTAAAGGCAAAGCTGGTGTTACACAGAATCACAGGGAGGGGGGCAGCTGTTAACAGCCTGCTTTACAACCCGACCCCGGTGTCAGACTGAATTTCCTGTGGAGTAAATTTCTAGGATTCAGGCCTATTAAAAATTTCATACAAAAATAAAAAAAAGCCTTTAAATCAGTAAAATCTGCACTATACATCGTCCTGCACCTCTTCATTACCACAATAAATGCTAATCACTTACAAAGGTGGACATTGACTTTAACAGTTCCTTGTTTTAAGATCAAATGGTGGCCATAGGGGCAGCCAGATCTGTAAGCAATGTGATCAACCATGTATTCAATATTTGGAATTTGTGTGATAGTTTGGAACATGCAGAAGAAAGGAGCAGTGGTTGCAAAGTGACAACATACAGTCATGTGAAAAAAAAAGTAAGTGCACCCAATGGAAATTGTTGACTTTGCCTCTTCATATTACCAGTACTCTTCTGTAACCTATCAATTGTTCTTTGTTGTTGACATGGCTGGTTAAATACATTCTGCATCATATTGAAGCACACTTGCAAATACTCCATGGAATGGCTCAGAAAGAAGAAATGGAGTGATACGGACTAGCCTAATCAAAGTCCATTCAAATATTTTGGGAGTATTAGAAAGGGGCTGTTTATGCACGCACATCCATAAACATCTGGAAACTGAATTAATTTTTTATGAGGGAATGGTCAAAAATTTCAGTCGATTTCAGAGACTGGTGGACAGTTATCCACAAGGGCTACAGGAAACAATTTCTGCTAAAAGAGTGGCAACACCAGCTTCTAAAGGCCAAGGATGTACTTATCTTTTCCATGGCACACCATGGGAAAAGTCTTCAAGGGTGTACTTACTTTTTACATGATTATATACTACAAAATCCAGTCTTTGTATGGCAATATTATCCAGATTACATAAATTAGACACTCTGTATTAAGGACCCTTTTGCTATATAAAAAACAAAAACAACCTCAAAAGCTCCTGTAAACGAAGAATGTTCTACATACCTAGTCCAGTGCCTGTTCATGGAATCTTCGCTCTTCTGGGTGTGTCGGATAACTGAGTCCCCCTCTGTGCTCTGTTGTTCCTCCCACTGGTTCTAATGGCACTATTGTGTTCATTCTAGGGCTGCAACTAGTGATTATTTTAATAATCGATTAGTTGGCTGATAATTATTTCAATTTAATTTGATAAAAAAATTCAATCCCGTCCTTAAATTAAAATAAAATATACAGATGCAGTGTTACAAACATAAAGTTTACTTCTGAGTAAAACTGCATGCACAATTATTTTGCAATTGCACTGCACTGGAATGCGCGGCATTCCAGTATTGTGCGTTCCAGTGCGGGCAATAACACTGTGGGTGGGAGGCACGTTTGGGGTGCCATTGAAATAAATGGCACTGCAACGTACCTCCCGCAGAAAAATTTGTCAGGCTGAAACCGAAAATGATTTTTTCCCCACCTTTATCGTTTATTTTTTACTAATTGTATTGTAGCTTCAGCCAGGGAATGACAGCTGCCAGTAGCAACATTCTGCAGACGGCAGCTGAATGTAAATGCAGCTGGTAGTGGGCTGGTGCAATAGCCAGCCTGCTATTGGCCATTTCAGATTGCAATAGCCAATAGCAGACTGGCTGTTGCACCCACCCACTGCTTGCTGTGCCCTCCTCTAAGAATGGAGGAGAGAGCTAGCAGAGCCAACCAACTAATCGATAATGAGAACAGTTGACAACTATTCTCATTTTCGATTAGTTGGGTGCAGCCCTAGTTCATTGACATTTGGGTTGGTGAGAGAGGAAGTTGCGCAGCAAAGGTTTCAAGAAGTACACTGCACATTAACTGCATGAGGGTGTTTCGGGGAGAACTCTGTTTGCAGTAAATTAAGTGAACTTTCTGGCATTTACATATTTACAATTTTTACTACAAAGCATTAATAGCCTCATCTAGCCATACCCTAATCGATTTATTTTGTTAAGCCTGCGGGAGGCAGTAATCTTCCCTGCTGGGCTATTGTACTCTGACAGCCAGCGCCTGCTGCTGTTAGAATACACAAACAATTACTGCAGTTGACAATGACAGACAATTTTCCACCTGGCTCCTTTGAGAAATGTGGATTGAGTAATCGACTTTTGTCAAGCCTGGTGATGCCAGCAGGGTTACACGCTTTGAATTTCGGCCAAGCACTGTATGGCCAGCTTTACTGAAAACTTTCACTTTTTGCCTGAAACTGATTTTCAAAGCAGAATTCCGGGCAAAAGTTTTCTTAACCCTTGCAGTGGGGCTTCCCCCGGCAATGCAAGGTTTAAGTGCTTGCTTTTGTCTAGGTGCTAAAAAAGATACTCACCTGGCTTGCTCTTAGGCTGGTCCTTGGAGCCTCTCTCCCTCTGCTCCAGCAGTCTAAAGATCCTTGAGTAATCACATTCTATAGTATGTGAGGAGGCAGAGGGACATACCATCGCTGCAGCAGAGGAGGTCACAGGCTTCAGGGACTGGAGTAACAGCCAGCCAGGTCTGCAGTTTGGTTGTGTATCACCTTTTTATCTTTAATTTTAGCACGTAGACAAAAAAAAACACTTAACCCTTGTACTGCGGAGGTAGCCCCACTGCCGAGGGTTACAAAACACTTTTGCCCGGAGTTCTGCTTTAAGGGCAGGACTCGGAGATGCCGATTAGGCTGTAATAGGAATAACATTACTAAACAGGGGTATTCCTAAAGAAAATCTGTTGTGTCGGATATATTATTCTACAGAATATCATGATTTATATACTGGTAAGGGTGTGCCACATCATACTATGATTCTGTCCCCAGGTCTTAGTAGTCGAGGACAGTTCCTGGGATAGTTATACTTCTCTATACTTCCCAGAAAGTCTCCTGCTTAGTAAGCTGCATGCAAATGATAGCTGGGTTCTGGATTATGAAGATGCAAATGTCTGTACTTGTGTTAGCATGTAATATTGCAGTTCATGGCTCATCTCAGTACAGATACTTTATGCTTTATTGTTAAAGAGACCTTTAGTGTATTATCTGGCACAGAGATATGGTGGATTTCTGTAGCCTGGGTCTGTATTCCTCCCATCCACTCTGATATGGCTGGATACATGAATACCCTCAGATCTGTAGGAGCACAAGGCCTTATCTAACCAGCTTAGGTTCTGGATCAGTATTGTTTTATTGTGAGTTTCAACTCCTGCTGTCTTTTCTGTGGTCTTGCTATCCGGGTGCATTTAAAAGTGCTTTCCGTTGGATTTCTGTAGAATTCATTAACAGGATGTTTTTACGGTAGGAATGCACTGGGTATGGCTGCTTAAAGCTGAACTCCAGCCTGCAGGCTCATCTCATGTACTGAAATTGGGTACTCTGTTTTCACTGAACACTGAACTTCCCACAGTGCTCAGAACTCACAATATGCATTAGAACCTGCAGCACGTCTGATAGATCCTGTCTCATTTCCTGACTGGAGGACATCCAGCATAATTTAGCGTTAGTGCGTTCCAGGGTGTTTGCATGTGTTTTGGTGCGTTCCAGAGCAGAAAAAATAGGGCATGCTGCAGTTTTTGCACATGCGCTGAAAGCTGTGGTGTGAGCTAGAGTCAGAATACCATTGGAATACATTGGATGCATTTTTGGTGCGTTCTGTAACTGCTCTGCACTTGGTGTGAACAAGCCCTTAGTTTTGGTGCTATTGATTTGCAAGCCCAAGAGTAGGGCGAACTTTGACAACCGAGTAGTCTAATTGAGTAGGGAAATTAGAGTTTTGGTGAGAAAGAGAGCGGCATAATCTGCTATACATTTGCTGTGAATCCAGGTTTTGCTGACTGGTTAATACACTATGCTAGCATGCATCGCACAACTCCACCAACTGTCTAAGTACATAATATAGGAGTGGTTACCTCTTCCATTCCATTGCCAGAAATTGGCTAGCTTTACTATGTTGTAGGGCTGCAACTAAAAATTATTTTCATAATCGATTAGTTGGCCAATTTTGTATTTTCGATTAATCGTATAAAAAAAAATTAAATAAATCCCATCCTTAATTTAAAATGAAATACACAAATGTAGTGTTACAACATAAAGTTTACTTTAGAATAGAACTGCATGCACAAGTTTTTTTGCATTGCAGTTCCGTGTACTCCAGTGTGGGCAATCACACTGTGGGTGGTAGGCACTTTTGGGGTGCCATTGAAATGAATGGCCCTGCAACGCACCTCCCGCAGCAGAATTTGTCAGGTCGAAACGAAAAGAGCGTGGAGGAGTGAACTAGGGGATCCAACCAACTAATTGATAATGAGAATAGTTGACAACTATCTTCATTATCAATTATTATTGATTAATCGATTAGTTGGTTGCAGCCCTATTATGTTGTCCTGTTTGGTTGCTTTTCTCATTCCCAATAGGCAGGAACCTGCAATATGTCTGCTTTACATCACTCACATGCTGATATGGCCAAAGCTGAATATTAATACTCTTGTCAGAGTTTGTTTTTTTTCCCATTGAGTAGCTTCTTTGTGTGTAGTTTAAACACAGACTTCTCCTTAAATGCCTAACACTAATAAATAGCCTGCATTCCTGCACCATCCGGATCCTGATAACCTTGGAAAGGCAGAGGCAGCAGGTCTGCACCTTTATCCACATGCTTGTTTTCATTTTGTCTGAACTTTGCAAGTCAGAATTTCAAAGCCTTACACTCCCAGAGCATAGCAGATTTTAATACTAAGCTATGTATAAGTGTCTAGAAGAAGGAAAAAGGAAAGTTCAATTTCAATATAGTGATTTAAACATCATATAATTCATAATCCTTACGTTTTAGGGAATAATAATAACTGACAAAGGATTTATATTTATGCGTCTGCAGTTCGTAGTTTTATCCAGCCCTACCGCACAGCCAGCCTAGTGACCTGACTTTTCTTTACTGCATTAATGCAACACAGGTTGGTCACGTCTTTCCCCAGCCTTAAGGTGGCCATACACTGTACAACCATCGCAAGACCTTAGTCTTGCGATGGTTGTAAAGTGATTAAAAAAACGTACGATCTGCCCATCTTGGACAGGCAGATCGTACTCTCCATCATCGCAAGATCGGGGCGTGCTTAAGATGACTGCAAACGGGCTGTGTGCGCACACTGGCCCGTTCGGCAGTTGTTGAACCAGCAGGCCACTAACTCGCCGAGAATCGTACGATTCCCGGCGGGTTTTCTGGCATGCTGGTTCGACGGAAGACGTGCGACCGTACAGTAGAAACGGTCGCACGCCTTCCATACACTGCACGATTCTCGTACGATCGGGGGATTTCCCGCGATTCTCGTACGAGAATCGTGCAGTGTATGGGCACCTGTAGATTGGATAATGAAGGAGCAGAAACAGATTGATGGGGTCATATTTATGATCATTCCCACTGTCAGCATGTTCCTTTCCCCACACAGTCAAGTATTTATACTGGTTGCATTTAAAATACATATGCTATTTATCGAGTAAATAATACTTTGGTGTTTATTTAATATCGGCCGGGAGTTCAACATTAATTAGTCAGACACAAGCTGTCAACCTTTAGTATATCAACCCCTATGTGTCTGTAACCACCATTATTTGCAGGCCTTCAGCCATCGTTCAGCCAAAAATGACATTATTATTCCAGGTTTTTCTAGATTACACTGAAAATTCCACTGAAGGTGATAACAAGAATCATTTTCTTGCGTTTTGAGTTCTGTTCATAGGAGACTTTTGTGAGCTCTAATCTTCTCTTCGGTAGCTGTGGTGGTAACACCTGCATGTGAAAAGACAATGGCATCAATTAGGGAAATAACCATCCTAAACATTCTTTTCCCTGTTAACACCCATAATAAACAGTCACAGGTTGTTACTATTGCTGCCACTTCTTGCTAAATACATGCTAATGTAGGGTCTAGAAAGGCTTGTCAAGTGTCATGCTTTCCTGAAACTGGTCTTAATATCTAAATGTAGGAAGGTAGTTAAGGTTACTACACTTTACACATCATCAATGCTCTTCACTCTGACTGTCAATCTTTCACTAATGACAGCTAAAAGCCTGAAACAGATGAATGGAAGTTGTATGTGTGGGATAACTGGAATGTGTGCCTGCGACTTATTTTTGGGTGAGTGGTTGATAAATAAATGGCCATCATTCCCTACAACCTTTTTATTTGTAAGACAAATTTTTTTTTATAAATATGATGGAATGATGTTAATAGATAGATAGATAGATCTATCTATCTGCAGTTTAAGAGAGGAACTACATAAAACCTACAACACAAAGGGGTATATTTTTTAATCATCAAATGTGGCATTGACCAAACATTCACTGCAAGCAGTGGCCTATCCAGGGTATGGCACATGCCCTGGGAGCCACTTTAAAGGGGGTTTCTGTTCCATGGGTCAGAGCACTTTTTCCTCTCCCCATTCCTTTCCCATAGCTTTCGGTTCTTCGTAACCAGGGACGTTCTTACTGGTGTCCCGCCCAGCTTTTGGCAATCAGTGACTGGTTGCTAGGCTCTGGACGGGACACTGGCCAAAGCATTCCAGGTTGCTAAGAGCTGTGTGGGGAGATGTATGAGGGCCATACGCATCTTCCTACCCGGCTCTGAGCACCCTTAGTAGATGGGGAAATGTGTATTCGGGCTGGGCGTTCTGGCCAGCGTCCCGGCCGGCTCCTGGCAACCAGTGACCTATGCGCCAGAGAGTCTCAGTTTGCTCGGAACTGGGCAGGGAGATGTAAATTGCTCTTGAAACATCTTTCTGCCCGGCAACCAAGGATGCTCTGCCCCTCCTACCCTGCCCACTAATCTCAGTCTTGTTTAATGGCCAGTAGGAGAAGAATGCACTGGCATAAGTCGTCAGTAGGAGGAAAAGATGCCTGATGTTGGTGTCAGTGGGAGGAAAAAATATAGAGGGCTTTAAACTGTGTTAGGGGCTCTAGATGGGGTGGGGGGCTGCAAGGTGTCTAGGGAAACTATGCAGCCTGCTTGCTGGCCCTGTGGGGGTTAAGAGGTCTGTGGGAACTGGAAGCAACATTGGGGAACATTGTCTCTGCAAAGGGATGGGAGTCTCTACTGGGTGGAGGGTTTGTGGGTGCACCGCAGGAGACTGGAGAGGCACTGCTTGGGCTAAAGGAACATGAGGGAGGTTGGGGCAACTGTGGGACACTTTCAGAGGTTGGGGGGACACTGTGGGACGTTGGGTGGCTCTTGGGAGGTTTGGTGTCACTGTGGAATGTTGGAGAGCTTTGGGGCTGTCAGGGCACATGGGGTCACTGAGGGAGGATAACGATTACAACAAAACACAATTGGAGGTTTGGGGGCAATATGAGAATTTCAGGGTGACTATGGTAGCTGGAGGGCACTGTGGGAGGTTAGGTGATTTGCAACTTGCTGGAGCTCTCATGGGGGTGGAGGGGGGATGCTGAATGCAGTAGTTAGTATATACAGCAGGGTTGTTCAGGATTAGAAGCCTGCATATTTCTGCTAGCAACATGATCCCTTTAAAGAGAACCTGTCACCACTTGTTACTGACAAGTAAACAAAGCCCTACTTTGCACGGTAATTTTACACTTCCCCCACTTACCTTAGACCTGCTATCAGTACAATCACCAGCAGGGAAAGGAAACTTCTTCCTTTCCCTGGTCATGTGATGGGTCACATGACTGAGGAGAGAAAATACAGGACTATACTCCCCAGCAGCCGCCCGTATTGATAGCAGGTCTGTTACTGTTCTGCATCAAGGGAGGCAGTGATTTACAATACCTCCTTGTTATGCCAAATGGAGCAGTGCTTAGTGTTCCAGCACAGGATACCTACTGCCACTCTGCAGGCCCTGCCAACAGGGCCTGGAGCCATGGGACACTGAGCTGAACAACATCCCAATTTCTCCCCAATGTGAGGCCTGGTGGTCAGCATTGTTTGTGCTGATTTCTTGCACATACCACTGCTAATAATTCTTGCAATCTAAAAAAAAAGTTACAAAAAGTAAGCTGCTGTTCCGTAAATTGTGTATGTGATTAAAATCGCTTATGTGCTGCCTAGATCACACGGTCTCCGGCTACCAGGAGCATTGTCAGGCTTTTGTTTCAGTAGAGACTACAGAGACAGCGTCTGGTAGACTTGCAGTGAGATAAGAGGATCAGCAAGGCACAACATTTTGCATGACCACTAAGCTGGAAAAAGAGCTTATAATGGGAAAATATGGTGCATCCCATGTGCAGATACATACTAACACAAAGTTTCTTATATATATATATATACACATATATATACACACACATAAAATCAGTATACACATAAGCATTACTTACAGGAAACAATAAGAACCTGTGAAATATACAGAAAAATCGGTCCACTAGAGAGTCTATTGCTGCGTAGATAGTACGATATATATCTGATATAACTAACGAGTCATGAAAGTTAATGATGAGTAGCTTACAAGCACATTACAAGAGTAGAGCAGATTAATGATTTCCATATAACACTGCTGTATAAACACAAGGAAGCTTGGTGTAAGCAATGTGCTAATGAAATTCAACATTGTTCACACTCCCCCTTGTGGCATAAATTGAGTTTAGATTGGATTAGGTATATTACACTTTATGTTGCATTAAAATAAAGTTTGTATTATAAATTGATCCCTTTTGGATGTGTGTGTTCTGGGATTTGATCAAGCAATATCAAACCTTTTAGAAGTGAGTATGTGTGTGTGTATATATATATA
>NW_017307411.1:0-76106 GCF_000935625.1 Nanorana parkeri | reverse complement strand
TATATATACACACACATTCAAGCGATCAGGCTTCTCTAGAGACTCTCGATCGTTTGTATTAGCAGCTGTCACTGCCGTTGGCGGTCCTGAGATCCGCTGTGCCCGATGCGGCTCTGTGACAGTAGATCAAAGGGAGATCAGTTTCCGGTCTCCCTTTGATCTTCTCTCAGCCCCGGAATGCAGGAAGTGATGTACATTACATCACTTCCTGCATTCAGTGTCACTCTCCAGCTACAGAAGCTGATGAAGCTGATCTCTGCTTCATCAGCTTCTCTGGGGGTCCCTAGTTGACATTAGGGGCCTTGGAGACCCCTGATGTCTCCATAAAGAGGACCTGTCATGTAAATTGGCTATCACATAGGGGGCTTCTTAGCCCCCATGTAATAGCAATAAAGTTGTGTGAAAAAAAAAATATGCGTCGGGTGCGCCTACGTGCGAAAACGACGATTGCACATATTGTGCCGCGCATGTTACATATCGCCGCAAATGTCGGAGTGAGAGCAATAATTTTAGGGCCATTAATCACTGATAACACTGATAGCAGTAAAAGCGTTTTAAACGTCCCCTATGGGCGTTTTTTGCGATTTTTGCAGGCGCACACAATTTTAAGGCTTGACATGTTTGGTGTCTATTTTCCCGACGTGATCCTGGCTTTTATGTTTTACCAAAAATATCGTAAGAATAAATGTTTTATAACAGAACGTAGGGAAACCTTTTTTTCTTACATTTACGGTACTTTTTTTTTATATAGTAAAAAATCTATCTGTCCCCAAAAAATGTTAACATAAATTGCAAGGCTATAGTCCGGTCATGCTGACTGGTGAAATTTTTGACTGACTGGTGGGACACCCTAAAATTTTTCAAGCCCTGTATTTATATATAATTTATTGTGAGCAGGCGATCCGCAGCCAGTACACAAGTCCCCCTGGGAATAAGCAGTCTCTTGGGCACGGATACCAAATCCAAGGGAGTAGTGTCAAACAGTGCAGTGTTTATTGGTGATATTTACAAGAGTCTTCACAGGTGGTGAGCAGGCCTACCGCTTGTCAGCCTCCACATACACCATTTGCTAGTTTTGTTACCAACCTTGCAGCTCTCTAAAGGTGCCCATACACCTTACAACCATCGCAAGACTTTTGTCTTGCGATGGTTGTAAGCTAATTAAAAGCTTGTACGATCTGCTCATCTTGGACAGGTAGATCGTACTAGCTTAGGGGCCGGCTTTCGATGACTGCAATGCCGCACGGGCAGTGTGCGCTTGCGCACACCAGCCCATTCGTCTCCCGAGAGCGGGACTAACCTGCCGACAATCGTACGATTCTCCGCGGGTTTTCAAGCCTGCACGGCAGACAAAAGACGTGCGACCGTACAGTAGAAACGGTCGCACGCCTTCCATACACCTGCTGATTATCGTACGATAATCGGCAGGTGTATGGGCACCTTCAGACAGGACTTGTCTGATCCCTAGGCCGAGAGCTCTGACTAGAGGTTCCAGGTGCGATTAAATTGCCAGTGGGGAGAGGAGTAAACCCAGCACTGGAGTCCGGATCAGCAATCCCTAAATGTATAGGAGAGGAACCTGGGAGACCTATTAACTCTGAAACAGGACTTTGCCAGGCTCCCTCTGGGACACTCTGCTACAATATATATATCTAATAAAAAATAAATTATTGTGTTTTAGTGTTTTTTACCTTTATAAAATAATAACGCATTATAAGCAATGTACCGCATTTTGGAAACAATGGATTTCCAGTATGCGTGAAGCGGTGTGTAATGTGTAAAGTATATATTTATACTGAATGTCTGTTAAATTTCACCTCCTTGAACACACATAATTTGACTTGTCAGATCAAAGGGGAGCATGACAGGACTGTGGGAGCGTTGTTCATATCACAGCCGTAATTTGTAGCTCTAGCTTGTTTAGTGAAGACTCCAAACAAGTAAAAATCTGCAGTCTTTGCATAGTGTAGTAGTGTAGATTTCACTTTTCCCCTATGTCAAAAATAATAAATGCGTATCATATCTAATGCATATTGAGACAGCAGACTAGACTCATTCAGATTAAAGACAACCTGTACTGTGGTAGCTGTGCCCAGAAAGGCAAAGTACTAGTCACCAGTATTGCCTGTCGTCTCCCTGTAGCTGATCCTCTCCCTAGGACTGGCTTACCTTGCCTGTGTCTCTTTGTGGAGGCGGACATCTTGGTAGATGCAGGCCTTTGCTTCCTCATGTCAGAACTGCCTTCCTGATGACTGATGATCTGATGACTTATGGACGAAAAAATATAAGAAGCAGCAGGAGAGGTTCAGAAAGCACAGATCTACAAAATGGGTAATGCAAAAGCAGGGAGAGGAAGGCACTGCAGCTTTCTCTCCAGCAAGAACAACAGTGTTCAGCACTGTAGTGACACTACTAAATCTCACTCTTAAGGTGCCCATACACCTTACGACCATCGCAAGACTTTTGTCTTGCGATGGTTGTATGCTTCTTGAAAGCCCGTACGATCTGCCCAACTTGGACGGGCAGATCGTACTTGCGATCATCGAAAGCCCGCCCCGCTGAGGGGCGGGCTTCCGATGACGGCAATGCAGAATGGGCAGTGTGCGCGTGTGCGCACACCGGCCCGTTCCGCAGCTATCGGGCGAGCAGGCTAGAAACCCGCCGAGAATCGGTTTTCGAACATGTTGGCTCGACAAAAGACCTGCGACCGTACAGTAGAAACGGTCGCACGTCTTAGTTCACACTGCTCGATTCTCGTACGGTCGCGGGATTTTGCCCGATTCTCGTACGAGAATGGAGCAGTGTATGGGCACCTTAAGGGTAGTCTGTATCACTCTAATCTCACTCTTATGTACACGGTCACAAGATTACGCACATCTGAGTGTTAACTGTGTATGGGCACTTATGTGCTGCCAGGAACGGCAGACAGTCTGTGTTGGGGCAGCACATATGTCCCTGTATGCAGTTATTGCAGCGTCTGCCAGCTTGTCATTGGGTATGTACAGGCTGAACGCTGCACATGTGACGCCTAAGAAAAGAAATGCGCCTAAAAGTACACTGTACAGCCCTCTTATGGCCATGTGTGTGAGCCCTAAAACTCGAGAAAGCCCCAATGCGTCACTACATCCAAGATGTCATTCTTTGTGTTTTGTATTGTTGTAAGCCTTCCCATGTGCACCCTGCTACAAAGGCTGGTTAGAAATGTATGCGGTTACCATCTTTTTCTAGTTTGACTATCTTGGATGTAGTGACACATTGGGGATCCCAGCATGCATCTGTGGTTGCTGGGCCTCCAGTGCATCCCTGCACCTTGTGAGGAGGAGTAGGCTACCTCCTGGTACACCTGCATTCAATGTATCAACTGCATCAATATGCTCCCACTAGGAGACTCCTATAAATAGAGTTAGGACCACCATCTTGACAGAGGTGCCTTGACGGTGGCAGTGTGGCTTCTACATATTCTTGGCCAAAGGTTTGTGCAACTAAAACCCCAGCTTTTAACGTATACTGTTAGGGTAATTTATTTTGTTGCAGGCTAGCTGGCAGGTGTGCTGGGGATTTTTTGTGTTTTGTACTAGTCACATGTATAGTCACATGTGCCAGAAATCCAGGGAGTAAAAGGAGAGCTATTAATCTGCCCTTAGTAAACATGGCCACTGTCAGAAGACTGGGGAAGAAAAGAGAAATAAGGTATGCAAAGAACACAAAGCCTGCAATTCTCTATAATGAGTTTGTAGATTGTCATTACTAAACATTTCTAACGTTGTGTTTGTTGTTATTTTAACATTATGGGAAAAGGTCCCCTTTAAGCCTTTCACTGCTGGGCTCTTGGCCTCTTCTCCCCCGGGACTCTGGTGGTCTAATGTCGTAAGCTGCCAACATCACCATGTATTATACATGTCCATCGACCTGCATTAGACGTGAGGGCACTGAGGCGCAATCCATAGCTGGAATGGAGTGGGGGCGAGAGGTGAGTGCTAACTGCCACGAGACCGAGGATCAGGTGAGTCATACAGTTTTGGACAAAATGAGCACCTAACCTTGGTAGCCCCACTGCAAGGGTAAGTTTTGTAAAATCCCATGAACTATGAGGTGAGTGGAAATCACTCATCTCATAGTTCTCCTTTAAGGAACTTTGCCACAGTGCCTACTTAAGGCAAAGTAACAGTTTCTGTGAAAAGTCCCCATGGGGAACAAAAGTAGCCACCCTCCAGAAGGAAGGACAGTGTCAGCAGAGATGATTTAAGGATCTACAGCTGAGTGATAAACAAATAAGAAACATTTTTGTTAATAGGGTATTTTAATGCATTTTTAAGGTTTAACTCCTGAGTTGTGTCACTATAAATGGATCCATATTGGTGATTTGAGCCTATTTTCTCCTAACATCACTTTTTTCTTTCTGCCGGTTGGAGATTTCAGGAGGTCTTCTAGTCAGATATTCTTTTAACGCTGGAATGTAAACTATAACAAGTATGTTCTCAACAGTTCTAAGAAGTTTGGTTTGTTGCTCTTCTAGGACGACACTGAGTGAAGGTTATTTATCCAAAGTTACATTGTTGTACTATATGTAAATGAACCATAAAAGCTGTTCTCTAATACATGGCGTGATCAAACCAGGTCATGGTGTGACCTGGTTTGATGAAAATTGGCAGCCAAGTGCAATGACCGTAAATAACACTTGAAGGTCAAGTTTACCTTATTTGCATATTTAGCATGTGTAAAATGGTCACATCAACTAGTTGATGGAGGAGGAGCCTGCGCATCGCATATGAGATCCACTGATTGCAGTTGCATTGCTTTGCAGACTCCGATGCAAAAAAAAATAAAACAAAAGTACATTTCTTTATAAATGTTTGTGCATTTTTTACTTTTGCAAAAGCTGGACTATGTTTCTAACCCCTTAGTGACCGAGGCCTTTTTTTTATTTTTTGTACCCATGCTATAATACACATTTTAGGCCTGAAAATTACTTCTACCCCCAACACATTATATATTTTCTGAAAGGCAAGACCCTGTAGAATAAAAAAAAATAAAAAAAGTTTTCATGTTGTACGATATTAGCGCAACGTATTATCAAACACCAAAAGTGAGTGAAAAATGTCCTTAAATGCCCACTAAATACCCATTTTTTTATAAAATATGAAAGATGAGGTTACAAGGAGTAAATAGATACCCAACATGCCCAGGTTAGAAATTGTTTGCGTCCGTGCAACTGAAACTGCATCGTGAAACTGCATCTGGACACGGATGTAAACAATCCGTGTCCAGATGCAGTCGTCTTCAAGTAACTGCGCATCCCAAACCCAGCAGATTGTGTGAGTCTCACAGAAAAATTAGAGGCTCCGTGATCTGACCCCATTCGCGAGTGTGAATGGGGCCCTAGAGTAGGGTTGACGCCTATCCCAGATTCACCTGGACAGTCCGGGTTTTGAGTCCTGTATATGGTGTGTCTGGGTTTCAGCTGGTCTGAAACCTGGAAACCGCACATACAGGGCTCAAAACCCGGACTGTCCAGGTGAATCCGGGACAGGTGGCAACCCTACCCTAGAGAGCTCTCCCCCGCCCCCTCCCCCCTTCTTGTCATAGTTACTATGTAGTTATGACAGGAAGTGAGGGGAGATCTCTCTAAGAACAACAGAGACAGAAGTAAAAATGCTTTTTCTAGGTTAGGTAGGGGAGTGGTAGAACCCTATCAGCTCTATATTGTCTGTTTCCCTGTTCCAGATTCTCCCTCACGTCTGGCAAAACATTTCCCCTAGAGCAGGAAGTGAAGTGAAATCTCTCTAGCAGAGTCCTGAATATCAGTAGAACAGATATAAGTAGAATCTCAATGCCGCCTTGAGCCTCTTTCAGCCACTTCCCGGGGCCAGAATTGGGCTTTTTAATGTAGAGGAAAGGGGTATTAACTGTCTAGTTGATGCAGTGTTTGCGGTATTTTGACAGGTGAAACAATTCACACGTATGTGTTGCAACTATGTGTTATTATGTTCAGCTCTGATTTCCCTAAGGGCTCGATCACACCAGCCTGCATACTAAAATTCTGCAGGCTGGTGTCCCTTGTGTAAGAGCAGTGTGATGCGTTGTTACAAAGCATCGCCTGTTTACATTTGTTTTCTATGTGTTTTACCTTTGACCTGTCACAAATTGACACTTCATTGAAGTCTATGCACCGCAAAATGTTGCAACAAGTTGTACTGTGTGGAAAATGGACAGATGTTGCATTTTTATTTATCCCACCGCACCTCACCACAGTGTTGTGGTGTGAACAGGACACACAGCAAACAAATGTACCCTAGTGTTGATCTGTTCTTAATACATACTTCAGGGGAATCAATGCATCAGTTAGCATTTGCTCTGTATCAGTCGCCCTATGTCCTTATTTTATATTTTAGCGTTCTTAGGGTCATCGTTTCTATCTATTATGTTATACGGGACATTTGGCAGTTTCTGATTTAGTCCCAACGTTTTGTAAGAACAATTTGTTGAACAGTCTACGGTGAGCATTGGATCTGTTTTGAGTATTGGATGGCCTCCCAGGTACAGTTGGTCTGCTTTGTGCAGCTAATTATATCCTCTAAGCTCACACAATGGAGAAGATTAACACAGGGGATGGGGCTGATGTGAGTTCAGCAGCCAGCAGGGGTTCGTGCTTTGTCATACTACGCTCTTAGTAGATTTACTAGGTAAACAATGATGTCTCACTTCTTGGGAGTGACAGTTGTCACAGTCCCACAGATGGTGCTACATTGCTATGCACTAAAGCAGTTTCAGTGCTCTTAGAATGCATTGTTCACATGGGAAGTTCACAGGTCCTCGTGTGGAGTTTCCCCCTCTGAAAAAGGCACTTGGAGTGCTCCATTGTTGAGCAAGGACTGAAGTTGGTCTCGGTGGAACCCGGCTAGTTTCATAACAAGCTACACATTGGCAGCATGAGTTTAGATATCTGCTCTACCGGCATTGAGAGTTCCTCAGCCTTGTCGATATGGGGGTGTAATCATTACTGTAAGTAGCTGTGATTTATTATGCTTTGTATGCGTTTGATACTTTTTGTTGTATGTTTACCTGTTAGCCATTGTCACTGTTTATATGTCGTGTTTGAGCCAGGCATGCCAAACTTTACAGGTGTAAAGCTGCTGGAATGGGCGAAATTCGAGCAGTTGCTCCATCAGGAGCCCCCTTCGGCAAAAGTCAATTTCTCAATAGACTATTGTCGAAGGAGCTAGCACGAAAATTCTCCGCTGAACGGTGACTACAGCTCATTATCTGTTCACATTAACAGGTGTTTTTTCTTTTTCATGCATTGTGTTAAAGTGGCACTAAACTCACGAGTTAAATCTTTAAATGCATTCAAGTATCCTAGTTATTAACAATACAGGACCTTATTGGTGTATCTCTCAGCTGTAGATCCTCAAATAATTTCTGAATTGGTGCTGACACTGTCCTTCCTTCTGGAGGTTGGCTACTTTTGTTCCCCATGGTCCCTGTGTGTGTTGTAAAGTAGTCACCACTCCAAGCTCGCTCCCGTGATGGACTACAATCTCACATTTAGTTTACTCATTTGTATTGAGATTGTAGTCCATCACAGGAGTGAGTTTGGAGCAGTGGCTACTTTACAAGTCACACAGGGACCATGTAGAGCAGTAGCCACCCTGCAGAAAGAAAGACAGTGTCAGTATGAATTCAGAGATGATTTGAGGATCTACAGTCGAGTGATATACAAATAAGGTACCTGTTAATAGTTAGGGTACTTGAGTGCATTTTTAAGATTTAAAGGAGAACTATGGGGTCAGTGTTTTTCCCCATAGTTCTCCTTAGGGTAACGGGAGGACACAAACTAGCGTCCTCCCGTTACCCTAAGCTCAGTATACCGCGAGCTACAGCTTGCGGTATACTGAGACAGCGCAGCCAGAGCGGATCCCGACATGGACGTCGGGATCCGCCCAGCTGCGTGAGTGACAGCTGGCTCTGCCTATCTAGAGGCAGAGCCAGCTGAACCCGCCCCCTCCCCCGTCCGTTCCGCCAGTCAGCCCTGGCAGATCGGAGCAGGGAGGGGGGGAGTCCAGCCCCTCCCCCTGTCACAGCAGAGAGCTGTGACAGGATCGAGAGGTGAGCGAACCTGGTATGTGTTCGCTCACCTCCCGATCTACTCAGCCGACCTGTGACAGTCTCATTGTCACAGGTCGGCTAGAACTATGAGGTGAGTGGAAATCACTACACTACACTACAGCACACCACAATGCACAAAAATGGTCCGACTAAGGTCTCGTTCACACCTAGGCGTATTGCATATATTCGCGGTAAAGTCGCGCGTTTCTGAAGGCTACTTGGCTGTATCCCAATGGAAACGCGCAACAAAACGGCCCAAAGTAGTACATGTACCTTTTCAGGCGTGGGCCATTTTGTAGCGCGTTAGGGATGGGCGGAAATACGACAAGGTGGGAACGAGACCATTGAATACAATGGGATTTATATTTTTGAGCGTTTTGTAGAGCAGTCGTCGAGCGTAGAATGCGCTACAAAACGTTCAGGTGTGAACGAGGGCTAACTCGCTAGTCTTCATTTGTACTGCAACTGTACTGACAACCTTTATTTTATCAAGCGCTGCACCAACTGTTGGTGGTATATAAATTCTGTATAACAATAAGGATAAAGTGCTTGCAACACGTTTCAGGCATTATGGGTGTTTTAAGCTAGCCATACACTTCTCGAACTTCAATCAGTCGGCACCCCTCCATTCCAGAGAAGTCGATTTTTCAGTGTCGAAGGAGCCGGTATAAAACTTCTCCACCAAACAGGGAGCGCCAATTCACACTACTCATGTCCGCTCTAAGCCCTGAAGCGGAGTAAAAGCATGACAAGAGTTCCAATTCTTCTTCACACTATACAAAACTAGAAAAAAAACTTTCATTTAACATGCACTTTACGACAGCCCGTCACTTTGAATAAGCTGCAAAAGCATATCAATGGAGAAAAAACGTTGCATTGTGGGTGTGTTGCAGCTGTCATTTTAAATGAATGGCCCACCCCACTGCACATTATATTGTGTGGTAACATATATTTTACTGCTTGTAAAGCCTGTGACACACTGCATGCAAAGCCGTGCAGAGCGAAGCAAAGTTGTCAGGCACTGAGCTTCGAATGCAGTGTGTGAGCTGAGTGCAGCCAGATGAAAGACGGCATCTTCAGCCAATTGGCTCGGGTTTATACACACGAGCCGATTGGAAGAAGATGACATTTTTCATCTCGGCATGCTCAGCTATGCGACAGAAAATTACACGACACACTGCACACAAATGCACGCACCAGTGCTCCGCGCTGATTCGCGTGCTGTGTGTCACAGCCTTTACAATGCATAGATGTAAAGCCTGCCTAAGGGCTAGTTCACATCAAGTGCGGTAGCAGATGCAGAGCAGTTACAGAACGCATCTCATGTATTCCAATGGTATTTTGGGCTCTAGTTCACACTGCACAGAGTTCAGTTCCAGTGCACGTGGAAGAACTGCTGGATGCCCTATTTTCATTGCTCCGGAACACACCAAAAACGCATGTAAACGCTCGAACGCACCTGAAAGCCCATTTTAAGCTTTAAAAAAACACACTAGAATGCATTAAAAAAGCGACAGAACGCACTGCATTTGCAGAAACGCATCCAGCTCTGGTCCACATCTGCCGGATCTGGTGTGAACAAGCCTTAAAAGTAAATTTACATCACCGAGGATGCTCTCAATAGAAAATGCATTAAGACTAGTTTGAAAGTATGGTGCGTGCTGCACTGACTTGCAGCTTCCCATTCATTTACCATCACAGTGCACCTGTGTTATAGCGCACCACAATGCAGTGCATTGCATTATAAAGAAAGGGTCGTGTTAAGCTGCCCGTACACCTTACAAATATCGGGCGATTTTCGTATGCGATCGCGTTTTCGTCCCGATATTCGTAAGGTTGATGGGCAGTGTACAACCACAAATACTGTACAATCGCACGACTTTTGACTAACCGGCAGGTTAGAAAACTTTGGTCGATCGTACGATTTTTGCAAGATTGGTGACGTTTCCGTATGCCAACATTCGTACGAATTACACTGCACATGCGAAGACGAAAATACGTGTGGTCGATTACCGCAATTCGTCCAGGTGCTTTCTTTTAATTACCGCTGATCCAACCATGCGATAATCGGGGCAGGATGGGGCCGCCGTACGAAAATTGTACGACAGTTCGAGCATCGGACAAGTTGAACTGTCGTACGATTTAAATTTCGCACGATGATCGCAAGGTGTATTGGCAGCTATAGGGTACACTGGCAGCCCATTAATTTTAAATATGCTACCTTAACACACGACATAACTGCGAGAAGTGGATGGACCCTTAAAATCACTATCCATCTGCAAGTACACAGCAATATGTTTCATCCTAGGGCCCATTTACACGGACATGTACAGTGCAACCTGTGCTCAGGAGGACAGCTGGTGCGTGCAGCTACCTGTGCAACCTCGTGACAGGACGCAGCTGCTTATGGCTACCCCTGAACTTGCACATTTGTACAGGTACGGAGGAATACCCTTGGATGCAGACAGTGCAGGAACAGGTTTCTGCATGGACATGCACACTGTACGGCTGTACACATCTGTGCGAATGAGGCCTATACAGTTCGGCAAGCATTTTCATTTACATCTGCTCTGCAAAGTACTTTGTAATTAGTACTGTTGAAAGTCATTTTTTGTTCACATTTGCTTTCTAGGAAAAGTATTTATTTTTCTTCTCAAAACACAGAATACTATGTACTAAAAAAAACATTTTATGTTTATTTTTACATAAAAGAAAACAAAAACCTGACAATGTTTAGGAAACAGTTTTTCTTAGAGAAATACACTATCTTTGCAATATTCACTTTTTCAGCTGAAATATTCATAGGTTTACATTCCTCAGTCATTGAACATTATCAATTCCTTCACTTTTTCCAGTTGGCTGCCAATGTGTAACTGACAGTGTAATTAATGTAAACAAGGCCAGAAAAGGCTGGATTAACACTTTGTCCTAGAAAGAATTTACACAAGATAGAGTGCCTGTAAAAAGCGCATGATCTGCCCAGATACAATAACATTTCTGACATACTTTCTGCAGATGAATAGGCGTTTGAAGCAAGATATATTGGCTTCGCTTAAAGAGAACCAGTCACGATTGGTCTTAAGCAAGAATTGGAATATTTAGTCAGAAATGATTAAATCTATATGGTTTTACTTATGAAAGATGTACATTGAAAAGAGAACTACAGCTAAAACTTTTTTTGGGGTTACAGGAATACATTTACTAATGTACTCCTGTGATCCAAAGTCAGCATATAGCAGAGCCATGCTGCAGCTGGGAAAGATCCAGAGAATATTGTCAGGATCCACCCCACTGCCTGATAGCTGGTTCTGCCTCTGTAGAGCCAGCTGTGCCCATCCCCTCCCCTGTCTGTCCCTCCAATGAGTGCTGGAGGAACAGAGAGGGTAGAGGGAATACCTGCGGGGAGCAGTGACTGATAGTCATTGCTCTCTGTAGGGAGGAGACCGTGAGCTGAGCGCTCAGCGGTTTGTGATTGCTCAGTTTTCGATCTATAGAGCCGGCATATGACAGCTGCAGTGTCGCACATGGGCTCTCAGTACATTAATGAGTACATTTTACTCTCCCAATAGTTCTCCTTTTAAGCTGGCCACACACTAGGGTTGCCACCTGTCCAGGATTCACCCGGACAGTCCCGGATTTGAATACTGTGTTCGGGGTTTATGGCAACAGAAACCCAGACACGCGATGTCCAGTAGACAGGGGCTACTGGCCCCCCTACTGAAAATGGTCTCAACTGTTATATTTACATATGAATAAGCAGTGACTTATTCTCCCAGAAAAATGTCCGCGCGTCTCTAGAGTGGTGGGGTTTCGCTCGAAGAAAAGGTGGCAACCCTACCACACACAGCTTGAATTTCGGATGATTCCAGCTGATTCGGTCGAAATTTGGGCACTGTGTGGACCTCTCAGGGCCCCCCACTCAACAAAAGTTGATTTTTTTAATTTTTTTTTTCCCAATTGACTTTTGTCCGAGAAGCTGTTCCTAAAGTTCTCAGCCGAGCAAGGCCTACTTCCAGTTAGATGCATGTGCTGTGTGGTGATTCAGTATCTGCTGGAGCAGTGGCTGCTGAATGGACTAGTCGGAAGTGGAGATTTCTCTATCCAAGCACTTGAGAGTGGATGGTGGAATTGGTTGAACAAGAGTGTATTACCAGATTTACTCCTCTACTTTCCTTTATTTACTTTGTCTGAGTATGTTAGAGAACAGTGTCATTGTTTACATTTGAGCAATTGTGGGGCTTTGATATAAAACCCAATATCAGGATTTTTTATTTTTAGTTTCCACCTGGAGATTAAAAGGAAAAAAAGAAAAAGCTCTGGCTGCAAAGCCCAGCTGTAATCTAGAGCTCCAGCCCCTGCCTCCTCCATTTTGCTCAAGTACCTCTTGTTAGCCACAAGAACACACTTAGCAGATGGGCTAGTGCATGGGTGGGCAACTCTGACCCTCCTGCTTTGCTTTAACTACAAATCCCAACATGCCTCTGCTTCTAACTGTCATGGTTGCAATGCCTCATGGGACTCCTGGGTTCTCACGGGTTAGTGTGTTCTGACAGATCCAGTAGGTATCTCAGTGCATTACACAGTTTAATTGTGTTAGCTGCCCATACACTATTGTTCCAGATTAAATGCAATCAGCTGAACGAAGGAGCCTTTAGGAAAGTTTGCGAATGAACAGAGGCGGCAGCCAATCGTTCGGTTATTTTTTGTCAATGCAGCCTGAATTGTCATTTATATATCTGAAGGAGCAGGATGGAAATGTTTTCTCGAAAGAGTAAAATTCTACCGCTGAATGTGGTTCACTCCAAAATCAAATCTTGAAATCAAACTAAATTTCAAACAACATTCTACAAATTTCTTATTCTCAGTTTGCAGCCAGACTTAAGCAGAAGTGTCCTTTTTAAAAAAAAAAAAAAAGTTGTCATCCACATTTTTATTTCCTGTGCACTAAGCCACATATGTGGATCCCAGTGTACAAACCTGGCATACGAGATGAAGCAACTCCTGTGCACATGTGTGGGAGTTGCATCATGCTGGCCAATCAAGCAGCTGAAGACATAGAACCCAGGAGAAGAATGTCTTTGGAGAATTTGTCACAGCTGTGTGTGGCTTTGCCCAGTCAGCCACGTTATCCATTCACAGATCCTGTGAAAGTCCATCACCCACCACGGCAGAGGGACTTGTAGTTCTCAATGGAATACACAGTCCTTTGACAATTCCAGCTGTCCATATTACTAAATGTCCATACCTCAGTACGGACATGGACGGGTGGGAAAAGTCTGCAGGAATCAATACATTGCAACTTTCCTCCTTCCCGATTTAAAACTATTTTTTTTTAAAGTAATCAGTAATGAGAATAGTTATCAACTATTCTCATTATCGATTAGTTGGTTGGATCCCCTAGCTCTCTCCTCCATGCTGGGAGGAGGGCACAGCAAACAGTGGGCGGGTGCAATAGCCAGCCTGCTGTTGTCTATTGCAATTTGAAATGGCCAATAGCAGGCTGGCTATTGCACCAGCCAACTACCTGCTGTATTTACATTCAGCTGCCAACTGCGGAATCTTACCACTGACAGTTGTCATTCCCTGTCTGAAGCTATTCCAGCACTGGTGCTTATAATACAATTTTAAAAAATATATATATAAAAGGTGGGGAAAAAGTCATTTTTGGTTTTGGCCTGACAAATTCTGCTGCGGGAGGTGCGTTGTAGTGCCAAACACTCTTCACACCGACAGTCTGATCGTCGACACTGGAACGCACGGTACTGCAATGCCGTGCGTTTCAGTACAGTGCAATTGCAAAAAGTTGTGCATGCAGTTTTATTCTGAAGTAAAAACGTTGTTTTTAACACTGTATTTGTGTATTTTATTTTAAATTAGGGATGGTATTTCATTTTTTTTTTATCCGATTAATCGAAAAAATAATCGGCCACCTAATCGATTGTGAAAATAATCACTAGTTGCAGCCCTAGAAATAATGTAGTAGAGTTCTACTTTTACACAGTTGTATAAGTAGACAGCATCTTTTGTTTCAAATAAATAGTCCAATCCACGCTCAGGCTATACCGAACCAAATATTAGCTGTAGTGTTCCGTATCAAGTAAAAAAACACTTGGCATTAAATATATCCAAATATTACACTGTGCTCAAAATCTTAAGCAAACCCCCTCACTTCAAACTCTTGTGGTATTGTGTGGCAATCCCACTGTAGAATTGGATGTGATGATCACCTGGGACTCTCAGCCAGATGGGCTGCGACGTTTCAGGAAGCAAGGGATTGTCTGGATTCTGCTTGGGATCCTGGAACTGGGAGGTTTCAAGGTGATTCTGGAGGAAAGATGAGATCCCTAGTCCTGGGTCCAGGCTTTAGCAGTGGCCAGCACTCGATAATTGCACAGGTGTGCACAGCCATTAAGAAAAGGATGCTGGCTAGTGGAATTAGCTCCTGCTGGGAAAGAGGAACAGACTGTGTACAGGTGTCATGAGAACACCCCCCAGAAGTCAGGTAGTGAGTGTGCTGGAGGCACACTAGGACAGCCAGGGAGGCTGGGAGAGAACTGGTGAGGCTAGAAGAGCCGTGAGCCTGAGGGGCCACCAGTATCAGCGTGGGTCAGCACTTCAAAGAGGACCAGTGGGTCAGAAGTGCTACTGTTTAAAGTGGAAGCCAGGAGGCTGCTATTATGTTGTTTTGAAGCCTTGCAAGAATGTTATGTTGAACAACCCCTGCGAGGATATCCAAGATGGATATATGAACTTTGTGTTGAATAAAAGTGGGCTACCGAGCCCTTAAACCGAAGATATTGCGAGTAGACTGCCTTCTTAAGCGCTCACCATATATGCTAATATCCCCAAACATCACACTGTTCATCAAATATACAAACATCTGTGAAACAAAAATACAATATCAAATCTATCATCACATTCCACACATTGTATACAGTGACAATTGCTGAATTATTCCAATATAAATAAATAAAACGGAATCTCATTACATAAAGTATTATAGTGGGGTTTTTTTAATAAAGATTTAGACTATGAGAATTAAAGATGGCCATTGAAATCACACTGGCATTAATCTTATTTTACAAACGCTGTCACTTGTGCAGGCCAGCTTGGTCCTTTCATAAAAGTGGGGAAAAGTATAAATCAATGCATGTGAAATAAAAAAGGAATTCTAAAGCAAATCTTATCACTGCATGTATTAAAGTCTATACAAAAAAGCCAACACTTCTGATCATTTTAGATAGGAGTTTTAGCTGTTCCCTACTCTTATCAGATTATTTTATGCTGCCTGCGTCCAGCTGGGGAGATGTACCTTTTACTTTCCTGCCCTGGAGATAAAACAGGAAATGAGAAGAAATCTAATCAAAGTGAATGGCATTCCGTAAGACAATTGTCAGGGGAACATGTGTCATCATTGGAAGATTCTCCCTCACCTTGCTCTAAAGCGGTGGCTCTCAACCCGTGTAACCTCAGGACCCACATTTGTCCTTGGTCGTTAAGTGGCGACCCAAGTCACACTGCTGTGGAGCGCACGGCATTGTGGTACCGTGCGTTCCAGTGCGGGCGATTGAACTGTGGGAGGGAGGTGTGTTTTGGGGTACCATTCAAATGAATGGCAACGCACCTCCCACACCAGAACATGTAGTAGGTGTGGTGTGGTACTGTGCATTAATCGCACAGGGCTGTTCGATTAACGTGTGAACGGCCCTTTAAAAATATTCACAAACACACACAACCACAGACACAATCTCACACATGCATACTCCCCCAAAAATTTTTTTTTCTAAGATCCACCCAGTCTCCCTACCTTATGAGAACCATAGTGGATCCTCAGCCTGAGGTCCAGTGCTGAGCTGCTGTGCTGTGATGGAGCTCCATCCATATGTGTATTGCTTGTACAGCTCCCTTGCGTGTCCCCTATAGATGTCCCAGGAGCCAGAATGTGACATCACTCCAGTCCAGGCACCTCTACAGGGGACATGAGGGAGCTGTAAGCAATGCATGTATGGATGAAGCTCCCTCACGGCCATAACTCCAGCTCACCCCACCTCAAGCCGACACTCGGCACCGGGCAGCATATTCTGAATGGCTGCTGAGCGAGAGAACTGACAGTGCTGTGCTAGGGGGAGGCTGAGGAGCCTCTCGCCTAGAAAAGTGGAAGGCACGTGGCGACCCACTAAACACAGGGTCACGACCCACCAGGTGAGAAGCAAGGCTCTAAAATGTTAGATTTCCCCTGACTTTCTGTCTGTATGACAATGGTCACCAGGACAAATAGTGGGGGATTCTCTCAAAATTGATACAGACGGGAACAAAAAATTGACTCTTCCCCACTGTATCCAAATCCAAAAGTTATCTGTGCACAACTATCTGCAGGCAGTTATTGGAATACAATATATTTTTTGCACATTTGGTTCTTTTAATTTAATCATGTGTAAAATATTTTCCTAATTTAGTTTTATTTAGCTGCGGTTATTTCCAGGTTCAATCAAACTGTGTAGTCTCTAGTTCAATATATACTGTGCATTGAGCTGGAGGAAATAATGTAATGGAATACTTGCTATAAAATATTCTCCTGCTAGTCCTGCGTGTGAACACTAGAGGGCAGGCTTTAGCCAATATGTACACTGTAATGAAGACCTCAGCTTGGCTCATTCCCATTACCGCTAAACTTGCTTAGGGGAAGCAGACAAATAGGGTGGTACGTGCCAGTTAAACCATCATTTCCAGTACGTGTAAGAGCACCCTAGCACAATAGTTTTTCTGTCTTGTCAGTGTGTCATTTTTTTTCCCACTGCTCTGCAGTTTTAATATTCTTGTTTAATAACAGACTACCTTGATGAGAGACTACTGTCTTCTGGAATTGTTACACCTTGCCCAACAGTGGCTCAATCGGCAATTGTTGAACTGCTATTGCCAACATAGTGACAGAATAATGTAAAGGAAACTCCTGTCCTTAGTACACGTTCACACCATATGCATTCCTGCTGTGGTACAGCCGCATCGTAGTGTGCCCATAGAACTTAATGAAATATCACTTGTGACATTTCACTAAAGTTCTAACAAAAAGAAAGAAACCTTGCACTGCGGCTCAATTGAGCACACATTGCGGGCACAAGCACACCAGCAGCTGTGCCGTTGGTTGTGTGACATGGAGATAATGCTTTAACATTTCTTATTTATTTTCTTATTTATACTTTTTGTTGTTGAGATATGTGTTCATGAAGCAGCCAGAAGACTGTGTTTCCTGCTTTCTATAGCAACACAATGAAACCTATCTTTTGTATTGCAAGCCTATGAGTCGCCTATGACCCCTTCGTGGGTAATATTTTGTCTCAGAGTGTCAGGGAGTTCTAAGGGGCTAATCCAATTTCTTTAGCCAAATCTAAATAGTTGCTTGCACTTAAAATAATTTAGGGAGGTATTAATAAATACATAGCTGCATTAAATTGTGTCTTCTATATCTGCCTGTAGTTCTGTTTTAAAGTAAACCATGCATGCAGATACCGACATCTAAGAACAGTCCAAGAAGGCTTGTCCTGCACTTTTATTCCGCAAGGCAGCAAACATGGTTTCAGTGCACAAAGGCTTTGTACGGCAAGGCCATAGCATAAAACTAACACAAGATCTGCTTGTCTGAGCCGCAAAATAAACTCAAGTCCGTTCCTGATTACCCGGGTGCCACTTATGGGTTCCCGGCAACAAATAGGCAGCTTTAGTTTTTATAGTGTTCTGCTAGGACTTGACTTTTTCTATCAGCATTTTGTTGCTGGTTCTCTGCCCTGTGTTCGTAAAATTTGCAGAGCTAGAAGGTATCTTGTAACCCTTGCATTGTTGCTTTTGTTCTGAGCCATCCAATGAAGAGAAGAATGGTCTGTAATCGGATGGAAATGTCTTCCCAAAAGGGAATACCTCAATGGCCCTAGTGCCCACTTTATAGCCAGACACTCCCTTTTCAACTTTTGAATAGTTCCTCTCTGCAGGGGTTAGTTTCCAGCTGAGGTATAGTACAGCTGAGGCACTGAATCCAGATCTTTGTAGCATGTTTTTTTACCATTTTGTATCTAGAGGTCATGAAAACCTAGATGCCCAGGTCAGATTTACCAATGTCATATACATCAGTTAACTTGCCCATAACTGATTATTCTGCATGACTAAAAAAAATGTTGTATTAATAAGGAAATATAAGACTTTTTAGTGAATGCTATTTTAATAATAACCCTGCTCTGTTTTATTGTAGACTGACGAGTGCAAAAAATGTCAATTTCATAAAAAAAAAAAAAAAAGCCTCAAAAGTAATAAAGCATAACAAGCTTTTTTTCTCACATGATTGCTGGTCAATCGGCATGCTCTGGTGCCTGGCAAAAGCGCCGATACTCAGAAACAGGCTGATTGCATTGCTGGAAACACAAAGGGGTTGGATCGTGTGAGAAAGTCATTAGTCCTACTGCCTACTTTTAAAGAAACATTAAGGGAGGATCAACCATTTGGTCTCTGATCGTCCCCTTCATTACAAATCAAAAGGTTCAGGGCCTGTTTACATTATAGCTGTGAGCTAAGTACGTGTTACTGTAGGCTGAATAAAGTGAGCGCTAAGAGAGGATCAACTATTTGGTCTCTAATTGACCCTTCAGTACAAAACAAAAGATTCAGGGCACTTCACACTATGGCGTCTTGCTAAGCGAACATTACTGTAGGTTGAACGGAAAGAAAAATAACTGTGTGGTCAGCTATAATGGGGACATGGGCAACAATAAAACCCTGAGAAATAAAATAAAGTTTTGTTTTTTGATACACTATAAGCATGTTGAGGTTTCTGTTACTTTTTAAAATTACTTTAGGAGAATAGGATGGGACAGGCAGTGTGGGGTATTGTGTGACTATAGGTCCAGGTATCTACATAATCCAAACTGATTTGATTTACTGAAATGCTTGAAACTATCTAAAGTCAAGATGGAAAAGTGCGCTTTCTTCTTTCTTTGATTTGGTTGGTTCTGAATCTCAGAATGGTTTGTCCCTTTTCTTACCTGGCTGTCCAGAAGGAGGCAAGTGATGGTGAATATTATAACAAAGACCATGCCATCAGATAAAGATCTTCTTTTGGCAAGGAATTTTCTCATGAACATCTTGAGAAGTTCTATGAGGTACAGTATTGGTACCCCGTGTTTTGTCCTTGTAACATGGTTCCGGTTAATCCGCTGTGTGCTTGGTAGAGACCTTATAGAGTGCCTCATTCTCCCATTGTGTCATGTGCTTGTGTTGTGATGCCTTTTAAGTGTCTGTATGTATTAGAGCATACATTAAAATATAAGTATGGTGGTGTCTTGTGTATATATGTCCCCCAACACAGAATTTGGGTCAAAACCTTTAGAAATTAGCTCCTATAAATCAGGTTAAAAACTCTTTAGATTAGGTTGAAAAAAAAAAAAAGTGGTAACATATTTTGAGTAATGCCTCTTCCTTTTATTAGGTTTGTTTGTTTCTTACTCATCTACAGTTTAAAAATAAATTAATAAGCCACAATGGTATGGCCCCTTGCATGTCCACACCAGGTTAAAGCAGTGACAAGTGCACTGTAGTCCTGCCCCATGCCTCGCCTATACGTAGAATTCATAATGCTCTACACCTTGGCTTTGTCATGCTATAGATTAAATCTGGGGAAATGAAGGAAGTGCCATTCCCACTAAAAGGAGGTAGGATCACTAGTCTATGCACATGTCATGATGTGTTGTTTTAATGATGTCACTGGGCTCTTTTTGAATTAATCTCTGCAGCTTCTATTTGTTCAGTCCACAGACATGTTGCAATCACTGTACATAGACAGTAAATACTATTTACTCTTCTAGTTTACCCCCAAACCTCTTCCTCTCCTGTAACACTAATTAAAAACTGCATAATCTCTACCTGTCATCACTTCTTTTCTGAGAATACCCAGATCTTGTAGATAGAGAGGGTTGTACAGGGTCCGTTTTATGAAGGGATTTGTGTGCAGGCTTTCAATCAGTAACTTTGCCTACACGTAGATCTCATTGGCGCTTTAAAGTCTGGAACCAGGCACTCGGGAACCCAGGACTGGAGATCGGTGACTTTTTTAGGATTTTGTTGTTTGTTTAAAATGAGGAAAACGGTCCCCCTGTATAGTATATAATTCTTGATAGTATTGTGAAAATTTTGACCCACTTTGCCTATAAAAGCAGCATTTTACATAATACATTTAATTTCTTTGAATTTTCTTTTTCAGGAAAAATGATATTGCTTATAGACCCCATTCCTGGCATTCAACGAAATTTATTGAAAGTCCCATGGAAACTTTGACTGCACAACTGTCAAATTCCAATCTTAACCCGTCATGGAATTCCCAATACCACTCCAGGTAGCATCTGTCAATGTGTCAGCCTTAATGGTTATCATATTAATAGATTTATTTGTTTTTACCATTTTCTTTAATATCACAGCAATTATAGTTTTTAGACTATAAATTGATTTTTAAAAAAATATGCATTGTTACAGGTTAAAAAGTATAGAAAATACTATTTGTTTAATAATTATTACAATAGATTATCTGCTTATATTAATATATTAGCAATTTATTTTCCTAATATGTTTAATAAAGTACTGCTTTCATATTGCTAGGTCCTGCACTTACTACGTAGCTAAGGTTTCCAGTATATTTTTTCATGGGAATTATACTAATTGTGTATGTAATTTATTTTTTACTTTTTATTTTTTTTTAACAGTGTAAACACCAACTATGTACTATAACACCGCTAGTCTAAAAATGAGCTCTTAGCAAGTTAGAGAGGACTTGACTTTTTATCCTCCAACTGTTGCAATAACTGAATTCATGTGTGGTTTTCTATACTTATAAGCTTTGTATGTTCATGTTTACAGTTCTTCATCTCATGACTTATCAAGCTCTTGGGACCAAGCCAACTTGCAGAGGAGTTCTGGGCATTTCAGCTCAGTGGGAAGTATGGACAGTATTGACCAAACCTACCAATCTGGTAAATTGTCGTCTTCTAAATCTAATAACAGCATAGACTATGTGGGTAACCAGAATAAGAGGGATTCAGCATATGGTTCTTTTTCTACAAGCTTCGTCACCCCTGAACACAGTTTATCTAAAAACAGTTCTGTTTCCAGTGAAAATATCTTGTATCAAATTAATGAATGGGACAATGCCAAACCAACACATGGCAAAGGTGGACAGGTTTCACAGGATCTTAGAAGAGTGGATGATAAGCAGGGCTACCAGTCTCCATCCTTGTCCGTTGACAGTAACAAACAACAACGAACGGAAGACAATGTTGAGTCAAGACAATCCGGACGCTCAAATTTTGGGCCAGTTTGGCATGTTCCAGATAAGAGAAAAACTGCTTCGTCACCTCCTCCCCCACCTCCACCACTCCGAAGTGACAGTTATGCTGTAACAAAAAGTCATGAGAAACCTGCACCTACTCATTCCGAGTTAACAAGCACACAGCACTTTAATGTTGCAAATAGATCTCATTTAAGACCTGACTGGAATTCAGAGATTTCGGATTATCAACAAAGACTTTTAAGAGCACCTGATAGGCGAATAAGTAATTCTTCATATAAGTCTGAAATCCATTTGGATCAAATAGCATCTTATAAAGAAAAACACCAAAATAGTGTACCACATTCCGGGAGGTTACAGTCTTCTCAGTCTACAAGTGATGTTAGATTTGCTCAGCCCTCTTATAATTACCATCACCAGCGTCAATACAGTGATGAAAGCACTTTCTTTCAAAATACCAGAGTTTCTCCATTTGTTAATGCACCACCACAGCAGGTGGCCTTTTCTTCTGGAAGTTATGAGGTGGATGCAGACCAACCGAATGTTTACAGTGCACCTCACACCAGAGGTCCTAGTTTCTCTGAGAGCAACAATGGGGGAAGGGTAAGAGGGGATTGTAATGCACCGAGCCGGATTTCCAGTGCAAATTCAAAACAGCCACCTCAAGTAACCATCTCGCATCATCAGTATAATGAGGAGTACAGCAAATCCGAAATCCCTTCTAATACATGGTCCACGCAGCAAGACAGTGGGGCCCTAAAAAGTGGTTACTCTCTACCTCAGCAAAACAATCAACCTTCACCGGAAAGCTGTGATGTGTATAGTTCAAAAGTGATAGAGAAAAAAGATATTTATCCAAGTAATAATGAAAGGATGAAGCCTAGAAAAGTTAGTGACTCCTATGAAGGGCACCATAGCAATCATAATGTATCACAGCATGACCTTACCAACAAGCAAGTGTCCCCTAATAAATACAGGCCACATCAAGATTATTGCTGGAATGACCAGGAGGACAGCAAGATCACACCTCAGATTACACCAATGCTGCATTCTTTAACTCAGGAAGGAAGAAACCGATCAGTTAGCTCTCCAGACACCAATGAAAAATACATTGATGCAGCTAAACATTCCCGACGTAGTGATCGTTTTGCAACCACTTTGAGAAATGAAATACAACAAAGGAAAGCCCGCCTTCAAAAAAGTAAAAGTACAGCAACTTTAACTGAATGTAATGAGGGGGATAGTTTCGAAAGCTGGAATCAGGATTCTCCAGAAAGTGTGACCCCTTCTTCTGATGGCGCCTTTTCAAGCACATACAAGAACCATTTAAAGGAGGCCCAGGCAAGAGTTCTTAGAGCTACTTCCTTCAGACGTCGAGATCTAGAACCAGTGATTGTTGATTCTTCACTCTCTCCAGAGCAAAGAAAGCAGGGGTATAAGGTTTCAAAACCTTCTTTTCATACTGATGTTTCTTCCTACCCTGGTGAGCAAGTTCAGCCTAGGCATGTACCAGTGAGCAGCTCTCAAAATGTAACTCGTATCGGTGCCAGAAAAAGGTTTACAGCACAGCAAAAGCTTAAGTCTTATTCAGAGCCTGAAAAGATTAATGAAGTTGGAATTTGTGAGGATAATAACAATTTTGAATCGAATGCATCTCAAGAAGCTGTTGGATCTTTTGCAGACAAATGGAAATTTTTTGAAGAGACTAGCAAGTCTGCACAGCCTGCTCCAAAATCAATTCCTCCCACTTTCACAGATGAAAAACATGAAACATACAATGTTAAGGATTATGAAAATGTTCCAAGAGAATCTTGGCTTGAGAAGAGGTCTCGTGCTGCTTCTCTAGGAGCTGAAAATATAATCGATAGGGATAAGAACCCTACAGAGCCCCAACATGGGGCTAGTTATGAAAGCTTTGATACTGCACAACAACCTCCGAGGTTAGGGACTTTTGCAGAATACCAAGCATCATGGAAAGAACAGAAACAGCCCTTAGAAAGGAAAAATTCTGGCCGATGTCATTCTGCTGACAATATTCTCGATGCTGGTCTTGACCAAAATGAAAGATCTCAATATATCCATGAGCGGTCCAGATCATCTCCTACAACAGACTTCTATGCACAGGTAAGCTTTGTACTTTTAATTCCCTTTTATTTACCTATTTTGCACACTTATTGTCATAATCTGTCTTTTATAAACATATGAATGGCCGGTTATCCAAATAGTGAAATCTAATAATACAAGTGGATATGGACAAACTCAAACAATTGTGGGAAAGTGATGAAAAGACCTAACGATAACAAATTTTTCCTTGTGAACTTCAGTCTTAAGTACACACCCAGGTAAGTGTCACTCAATGCTAGACAAACTCTCCAGAACATTTGGACCTTTTATTATAAGATCAGATGCACATAAGTAATAAATAAGGTAAATACTGGTATCTTCAAAAGTAAACCACCATCAGTAACATATGCAAACTTATCTCCAATACCAGAGGATTCACAAGCTCCGTGTCTCCTGATAAGCAAGGAAAAAAGGAATAATGTCACCAGCACACCGTTTTGTATTTTCTGAGCCTGATGAAGGGGACCCCCTGCGGCCCCGAAAGCGCTTGTATTGGATGGCAATGTGCCATTAAAATGGATCATTGATTTACAAAAACGGTGTGCTGGTGACATTATTCCTTTTTTCTGTTTCAGTTTTGGGTTGTTTCGGTAAGGAGTGCAGCAAGACATCCTGTTTCCTGATAAGCAAAACGCAAACAATCTCATAGTATAGTGTAGCATTGTTTTATTTCAACCAAAACATTTAAAAATACGACTTATGGCGCTAATATAATGTGATTTCAGAAAATGTTACTTAGCATATACACCGATCAGTGATAACATTACATGAACACAACATGACCACTGACAGGTGAAGTGAATAACATTGATTATCTCATTACAATGGCACCTGTAAGTGGGTGGGGCATCGTAGGCAATAAGTGAACATTTTGCCCCCGAAGTTGATGTGTTGGAAGCAGAAAAAATGGACAAGTGTAAGGATTAGAGGGACTTTGACAAGGGCCAAATTGTTATTGCCAGATGACTGGGTCAGAGCAACTCCAAAACTGCAGCTCTTGTAGGATGTTCCTGGTCTGCAGTGGTCAGGACCTACCAAAAGTGGTGCAAGGAAGGAAAACTGGTGAACTGTTGTCAGGGTGCATGGGTGTGGCTGCACACCGATCAGGATGCCCAAAAACTTACAGGACTTAAAATGATCTGCTACTGACGTCTTGGTGCCAGATACCACAGCATACCTTCAGAGGTCTAGTGGAGTAAATACCTTGACGGGGTCACTTGGTGGTTTACTTGTGAAGATAACCAGTAGTTACCCTTATGCGCTTTTGACCTTCTGTAACAAAGGGTCCAACTGCTGTGGTGAGTTTCTCTAGCATTGGGTGGCAGATAGCTCACTCATCTAGGCGTGGACTTAAAAACATTGTTCTCACAGGAAGATCAGTTATTGTTTGGATTGTTCATCACTTTCCACCATTGTTTGATTGTGTCCATATCCACTTGTTGTGTAATCATTAGACTTCATTCATTTCATTATTTGTTTTTTTTTAAATATATTTTATGGGCCAAAGGTTGTGGACACTGATCTAACACACCTATATGAGCTTGTTGGTAGATATCCCCAAGATATAACCGCCTACATTTTTTTTGGGAAGGTTTTCCATATTGGAGCAAGTCTGTGGGAATCTGTGCCAATTCAGCCAAAACAGCATTTGAGATGACAGGCACTGATGTTGGATAGAAGCTGTTTAAGACCATTCAAGTTCCTTTAGTTACCTATCAAACCATGCCCTTATGGACTTGGCTTTGTACACAGGGGCATAGTCCTACTGGAACAACAAAAAAACCTTCCCTTAGCTGTCTCTGTGAGTAAGCCCATCAGGGTGAAATCTAGCAGATGTAGGCAAAAGCTAGGCGGGCACAATTACCATATTGGTTCCTGGTCTTGAATATAGTATTTTTATGGCGAGGTCAGTAGTTGTGGTGCTTCCCCAAACTGTTGTCACAAGGCTGGAAGCACGGAATTGTTTAAAAATGCATTTGTATGCTGTAGCATTAACTGATCCCTTAACTGGAAACATCTGAACTCAAAGATTTGGAGGAGTGTCCACATACTTTTTGACCACATAGTGTGGCATTTATTTTGAAGAATGGAGAGGAACATCATGTACCTTTTTAGATTTTAACCAGTTCTTAAACGAATGCTTTGTTGCATTAGCTTTACATCTTGGTTTATAGTTAAGTACAATAATAGGGTGATGCAAGATAAAATTTATTTGCGAATAATCATTTCCAGAAGTTGTTTTATGCACATAAAATTGATTGAGGGCTTGTGCTTGTTCTCATTAAGTTTCCCTTCCATCTCTACTCCATTCTTCTATTTAAAAAAAAAAAATCGAGGAAGTTGTGGATTAGCGTTATGTCCTCCTTTTATCTACCTGATATCCGATTTGGTCTGATCAGTATGGAGATGCATGATCTTCGTCTTCAGAGAGTTGAGTCATCTTGATGCACGGCCCAATCTGTCTTTTAGCTCTCTGATATGGGCTGACAAGCTGATTGTTTGGAATTTGCTTTTATACACACTTATTCATCATCAATTTCATTCTGATTACACACATTATTTTGTAATCACTGCATTTTAAAATTACCTTGTCAGTATGGTGCCCAAATGAATGTAAAAGGAGATGTTGTTTACCTACTTTTCCTGGCAGCTTGTGTTCTAAAACTCTGCCGCGTAGCAGATCCCAGGCTGCTGAAAGTAACAGGCATGTCTGGATATGTTAAATAACTGTTTCCCCTTCTACATGCTGTGGTTTCTTCCACCGCTTCCTACATCAACATAATACTTAAAAGGTGTCATGAGGAATCGCAATGCATGCTGGGGGAGCAGGTATTCAACACACCTAGAAGTGTCAGTTGTATGCTGAACTCTCCAGTGTTCCATGGCTTAAAACTCTGCAGCGTAGTAAATGCATGGCTGCAGAGTTTTAAGACCTGGAACACTGGAGAGTTCAGCATACAACTTTTCCTAGATTTCTCCAAAGTGAAATCTCCTCTAAGATAGCTGTCACTGGAACAAGTGTCCTGAGCAAGATTCCCCCTCTATTCCTGTTCTGGTGGCGACTGTAAATTTTGGATATTCCCTCACATTTAGTCCTAGATTGACATTGGTCACTAAAACAAAAAGAGTAAACCTTCCTAAAGGGGCTACAGAGCACAATTGGCATGGTGCTAACCCGTCCCTACTAGAGCCAAACCAAAAAAGCTTTGGCTTTAGATACACTTTTATTGATAAAATACAGCTGGTAGTTTTCTTTGGCTTTGATTTTCCACTAGTGGTATTCACATCAGTCCCTGCCATTTTATAATAGACATCCACTTGTGGTAAAGTTAAAAGGTGGAGGAAGCTTAAAGGGGAACCCAAGACAAAAATGTTTGTGAGCTGTTTTACCTGTCAAAGAAACTCTGTTTCAGCCTGTCTTGTGAGTTTTCAAACCTCGATCGCTTCATATCCGGGGCACTAACACCCCTTTGGTCTTGCTTGCAGTGTGACCTTTCCACCTCCATCCTGCTCTATGAAGCAAACCCTTGGCATCATTGCTCATGCAATAGCAGGAATGTGATGTAGGAAGCTGTATATTAAACCTAGAAATAGTGGAGCAATCTTCCAGGAGGTTTGTACATAACAAGACTGGATGAACAGCATTACAAATCCCTTTGGTGTCAAAACAGCTGACATATATGCATTTCCAATGTGTACTTAGTTTTTTGTTTAGAGTTCATCATTATAGACATTTTCAAGCAGAATAATGATCACATTAAAATTATCTCCGACCTGTTTTTTTCTCAATCAGTCATCAGTGTCCGATATATGCAGGTGTCTGACATTAGAACTGATCCCACGACTGTGTGCTAGGCCAACTCCTTACCCACTGCTACACACCCTTGTTGTACTATAGATCTCTATATGACACACCCCTAGCCACAAAAACAGATCCCTAAAAGTAAACATTGAGAATGATAGATTGATGTTTTCTTTTGCTGTCTTCCTGGTTTTGAATTAATGAGGAAAATGTGGCTGAACTGATTTAGTGTTTTTAGAAGTAATATTCACTACATCAGGGGTGGCAAACTCAAATTCATCGGGGGCCGCATCAGCAGTATGGTTACCCTCAAAGGGCCGGTTGTATAGGACTATGCATCTACTCTTTATTGTCATAGTAATAGTAATCATGGTGTCCTCAATAAAGTTCTCCTGTGGACGATACCAGCAGTCTGCAACCCTCCTTTTCAACTGGCATGGAATTAAATTATTATAATTATAAGCAGACATCCAGAGCACCCCACTCCCAATACAGCAGATGTCAAGAGGAGGAAACCAGAGCACCCGGAGGAAACCCACACAATGACAGAGAGATCCTCTAAACAGGCAGATTAGACGGCCGCTTGCGGGGGCCTCACAGGGTCCTAGCGAGGAGGAAGCAGCCGTGTAACCTACCTGTTTATTGGCTGCCGCTGCCTAATTGTGACTGGCCCGGATCGCATACCAAGGCGATCCGGGTCAGTCGGATCTTTTTCAATTGGTGGTCCCTGAACGCAGTGGTGTATTCTGGTTTGGGGCTGCCCTAGGCAAGGCAAAACACGGGCGCCCCCACCTCCACTAAATTTACCCCACCCCTTCCTGTTTAATACTTTTTGCGTGACCTGTCAGTCGCTGGATACAGTGCAAACACTGTATCCAGCTTTTGACATGTTCTGCTATTAGCATAGCAGGAAAGCTGTGGTCTCAGGGGGGCTGTCTCTTGAGAAAAAGACAGCCTTTACTTCTCCGACATCTGGTGAGTGCACTCCCTACGGGGGTCCTCTTTTTCCCCTTCTTCTGACAAATCACTCACCTTGATACCGGCAAATCACTCACCTTGATACTGTTTTAAACATTTCATTTGTTTTCTATTGTGAATAAAATCTGGGTTTATGAGTCTTGCAGATCATTGCATTCTGTTTTTATGTAGATTTGACACAACATCCCAGCTTTTTTCGAATTGGGGTTGTAACTCCCCTTGTCTGTCATCACTGTTCCTTTATGCTCCAGTCCCCTGCTCTTTCACTACCACACCTGTATGTCCCCTCTCCTTGCTTTCACAAGCACACCTGTTTGGCTGCCTTCTCAACACCCTCCCATCTCTCAAATATGCCTGCACCCTTTCTCACTATTACACTTTAGACACACACTTCCAACCCCCATCCATACCCCATTCTCACCACCATGTACACACACTGACACGCTCTTCCCCTTTCACTTCCATGCTGCACACCATCCCCCTTGCTCTCACTACCACACCAATGCTCCTGACCACCATCCTCCCCTATGCAGTCGCCACAGTGCCTTTGTATGCCACCCCTTGCTCTCACCACTGCACCTGAACTCCCCTGCTTTTACCACCCATCCTGCATGCCAACCCCCATCCTCCCCGTCACCTCATCACCCCACGCCTGCATGCTTTCATGTTGGCACCAACATACTGACTTTAATCTCTCCTCTTATACCAACCTTTTTGCTTTCACCACTGCACATGTCATCCATCGCAACCCCCCTGAGGTAGAACTATAATTTCCAACGTAGTAAAGATCACAATTTATCCAAGCACAATCTGAGATTATGCTGGTTTTACATACAAGTTTAAGTACACTTGTCATAAGAGAAATATGGAGACTGCCATTGCTCAACCTTTCTTCTGAATATGCTGGTTGCCCACCTGTCATGCTGACTATCTTGTTTCAGTACACTGATTCTGTGACCTCGAACAAATATTCAAATAAGAATTCCCAATTTTACTCTAGTGGATCAGCATGGCAGCCAAGCATCTAGTGTTTTCTTTCACAAAGAGTTTATTGTTAAGCAAACCTACAGATAAGCCAACATAGCAGCAATGTTTCAAGTGTTTTCACAGCAGTATAACAAAATTAAATCTAGGCACAGAAACAAAGCATATAGGAGTATGGCATAAGAGAATGACAGTAAAGTGCCCCAAGTGCTTCGGCCGCCAAAGAATTCAGGGGTTATTAGAACGTTGCAGTGCTAGTTTTAACTCTACCTGGCAGGCTATGAAAACTCTACCTGGCAGGCTATGAAGACCTTCAAAGAAAGGAGCGTAGCAATTGTTGAAAGTGTATAGTAGGACGTTTCTTACAAGGAAACGTAATAGAAACAAAAAGTGTAAAATAGAGTATGAAGGAAAAGATGGAGAAGAAAAGGTTGGAGAAAGTAAGGTAACATGAAAGAAGAGAAGAAGGGGTAGCATTCCAGGCAGGACACAATTCAATGGTCAGCAAACAACTATCAAATCAAGGAGGCTGGGAGAAGGATATCTGGGGCTGCCAGATAAGAAGAAATTTTGCATGAGAATCAATTAGGGTAGCTGTCAGCTGTTCATTAACCTTAATTCCAGTTAGTCTATTCCTTACTGCCTCAAAACCAAAGGTGGTGTTTTTCAGGATTTGGAGTTTAGTCGCTGAACTAAAATACATTCAGACCTAAATAAAGTAGTTATTGGTTTGTTGAGAAGCGCTTCACATTGGTTTTATGGAGATTTTTGTGGAGCAGTGTATGGATAAAGGTTATAGACCTGTATCCATAGGCAATGGACAATTGGCCAGGACCACCAAATGTGCATCATTGTCAGGATGAGGGAACCCTAGAAAGCCAGTGCTATGCAGGCATAAATCGAGCCAAGTTTGCTGAGGCATAATAACATCTATAAAAAACCTTAAACAAATTCTAAGACTAAAATGTTCCTTGAGCTCTTGGCTGTTGTTTTCCAGATATCCTGCCAATCCTCAGGAGATAGACAGTTCAGTTTCCTATTGGGTCTGATATGGTCTGACAACCGTGCATCTAGAGAACACTATTGAGATTAGTGATATCAAAGCAGAGCCATATGGGCTGGAGCGACACTTCCTCTCAAGAAACATAAGTGAATACGGTGAAGAGTGAAGGTAGATCAAAGTGTGTATGAAGTGTCGAAGTTTGAGATAGCGGTAGTATTCCAGCAGGGGAATGCCATGAGAAAACTGTAATCTAACCACCGCTTAAGCTGACTCCGGTTCTCCTAGGGGAAAAACTGAGGGTAATAGGGAATTTTAAATAGAAGAAGGCATGGAGAAATTAGCCCTCCAGATAATTTAATTGCATCCCATAAGCGAAGCATGCGAGTTAGAACAGGGTGTGAGGGTCTCGGCCGAGTAGACCCTTACACCGAGAATTTGGGTGTACCCTTGGCAAGAGGGACAGGGGAAGAAGGAGGCAATCAGTTAGGCTTGGAGGCCCATAAAAGTAGTTCTTGGGCATCATGTACATGGGGCAAGGGAGCTACGTTCGCAGCTAGATAATACCTATGAAGTTTGGGTACCACTAGACCATTGACTCTCCTAGAAGCAAAGGCAATATGCTTATTGAGTCGAAGTGGCATCTAGTGTTTTCAAAAGATCAGCAATGTTACTCCCCTTATTTCATTTATGGCACGGTTACTTTAAGCGGAAGTAAAGGTTTTTAAAAAAAACACATAGCATATTAGCACATTATGGCAGAGCTACCAGCCAAAATGATACCCTCCAGTGATGCACTTCTCCCTCACTGGCCCTCCCATCTTCTGCCAGGTATTCTTCTTGGTTTTGAGTGGTTGGCCACTTGATTGGTCAGCCCGATGACATAGCTCCTGCACATGCACATGGGAGTTACTAAATCGCCCCATGCTGGCTTTGTGTGCTGAGCTGTACATGCGCTCAGTGTACAGAGAAAAAAATGCTGACGGGTAGAGAGGAGCTTTTCTGGCAGAAAAAATTACGCAACCTCTTCTGTCATACAAAGACTGCCAATTGGCATTTGTGGTATTTTGGTTTTTTTTTGGGTGCTTTACTTCCACTTTAATCGAAAGTGTTTGACCTTTTAGTTGCTTAACCATACCATCCACAAACAAAAATCCAAGTGTCTAAGTCCTAGCATTAGCCAACCAAATCTCTCAAATTTACCATTTAGTAAAAACCATTGACCCATCCATTTCATAGTACATACTAAAATAGGGATAACTAGGAAGTTGGACTGAACTAGAGCCACCAGTCAGGACATACAGTAATCAGTTGTTGCTGAATGGCTCTGTTTTATTTTTGCACCTAATTTGCTAGTATTCCTTACGTTTTAAAACAAGTGGCTGCAAATGTTTTGAAGTTTTCTTGGCTCTGAATTGTGTGCTGTTTACATTTCCTTGAAGATAAGAGCATGATGAATAATAGCAAAGTCACAGCAAATCTGGTAGTTCACATTGAGTCATGTGGTACAATGCTGCACTTTCAGCCAAACCAGGGTGATAAGAGAGCATACTATTGGCTTCATGTTCTGTCAGGCAGACCAAACCCACAAATACAGGGTTCCATAATAACAGATTTTCTCCATCCTGAAATGTGATGACTGGGTGTCTGACTGCAGGCTTTGAAATCCTTTCTGCAGGGAGAAATTGTCGATTCAAAGAAGCAAGCAACCAGCGAGAGAGAAAATGCCGAGGACGTTCACTTGACACACTGCAGCAGTAGCAGAGGGAGATCTTCAGTAAGGTAAGGTGTTGTTCCAGTTACTACAAAGACATGACTGTTCTATAGATCTGCATTGATGATGATTGTCGTTTAGGTGCTCTTACAGTTTGACAGCGATGTCTCTGCTCGCATAATACATACAATACATATCTATAGTTATGCATGCTAGAAAATGTATGGTTTCTTTTTGACTGTGATTCTTAGAAAATCATTTCTATGCATTTTTGTGTATAGCAGCTTTCATAAACTGTGACCATTGCTGAATATTTAATTAATAGAAATGAATTGTTCTATTTTAAAACATTCTTACACGTGCTATTGTTAGCTTGGGCTGTCTGTTTAACCCAATATGTGTTTGGATATTTATTGTATTTATACCCATTATGCAATTCCATTTGTCTTGCCATGAGCGTTGATCACACAGCAAAGTACACTGAAAATGAGATGCATGATAGAGCCGGATTTTGCTCACATATTACTACTGCACTGCATACAAGAGAAATAGCAAGCGGCTCTTCAGCACCATTTCTACTACATACTAGGTCTAAACAAGGAGAGCTATCGGTGTTCCTGGATATGGCTCGTGTTATCTTATCAGTAACACGAGTGATACCTGAAATCCAGGCAGATAAAAAAAAACCAATAATAAATGCCGGTATATGTTTTTAAAAAATCATACAAATTTGTTTTTAAATGCAACTCATGTAAATACATGAATGTAACTTGAGTTTAGCCTCTTGTAATCCTTTGCACAGGAGCACTTACAATGTACACCCAGAAATCATTCTTATGTTTACTTAAACTGTATTTCCAATTTTGCAGTCAAATTTGAGAAACTCTCACTATATATGTGTGTTCCCACTCACACAGCACACTTAAAATGTTTTTGTTAAAATATGTATCTTACCTTTCTAGCCAAGGGATAGTCCACAAGCTGGAGCAAAGGGGAGAGAGGTGAGCACCAACCACTGGGGGAGCGGGGATCAAACTACAACCAAATATAAACTAGGTCTTATCCCGAACCCAAAAGTGGAAGTACATTTTTAGGGGAATGTCCAGTTTAAATATACCAGTTTTTATTTTGAATAGGACCAAAATAAAAAACATATTTATGTTTCAGGTAATGATGACATATTGCATATGAGCATATTTTATTCTATTTCTAGCAAGTAGGCTATTTTGTTTACATTTATCTAGCAAATCCTAACTGCTTTGTAAGCAAAATCCTGTTTACAGTACTCATTCCTGGAAGCTCAGATTAAACACACAGCTGAATAAGTCATCCCTCCCCACCATGCTCCAGCCCCACCTCCCTTTTCTGCCAATCAAGTCTTTATAAAGCCATTCAATTAAAGATCTACAGAAAGAAAGGTTGCTTATACTGTGCTCTCTCCCTCCTTAGAAAACCTATAATGCTCTGTTACACATGATAAGAATAGCAAAAACAATTGGAAAACTTTTATAAAACATATAAAGAATATTTATTTCCATTCATTTAAAGTATATATGTACTGTGTGACTGTGTGTGTATGTGTGTGTACAGTATGTGTGTATATATATAATATATATATATATGTATGTATGTGTGTGTATGTATATAATATATATGCACTGAAACACCAAAAAAAAAAATCTTTCAATAGAACATCCTGTATGTCTTTTACAATTAGCCCTTGTTTATAACAGAACCCTTCTTCTCCTGTATGTGAAGAGTTGATCTCCTGCTCTCTGCTGGGTTCTGGGTCTGTAGGGAGAGCTTAAATCAGCCTGAAATGAGCCTGCAGAGAATTGTTGGTTGCTGCATAAAAAGGGAATTAATATGTGTATTCCACCCACAGGGTGAACCAGTTATGGCACCGAGATTTTTTCTGCTCCCCTAAAAGTAAATGGTGTGATTTTAATTGAAGGAACAATTTGTGGAATGCAGTGTTCTGAAACAATGTACTAGTGTGCTAGTACTGCAGCTTTCATTTCATTATATATTTTATTAGGTTTTCAGAGATGAGAGATGAATACACAAGATTATTAACTGTTTGAAAGACAGCTGGCAGCAAATGCTGCATGAATATATTTATGTCATTCATGATTCTGTATAAAATACATTTTTTACATATTTGTAATCTGTTTTAGACCATCAAGGGTTTGCATATTTGCTCTCACAGCTGAAATCCGGGCAGATATAAAACTTCAATTAGCACAGTAATTTATTGCATAAATGTATTTTTAAATGCAACTAGTGCAGGGCTGGACAAATCCCAGGAGCCAGGTTGCCAATCATCCTGAAGTGACACTAAACGTAGTTAAATCTTAAAAATGCATTCAAGTGCCCTAACGATTAGCAAAAATCTATCTTATTTGTGTATTAGACATGTGCGATTCATTTTCAAATTGAAATTAGTTAAAATTTCTGTCAATTTGAATGCATCCGAATTTCCGATTGACAGAAATAACGAATCCGAACATATCTGAATGTTGGATAACTAACTGGATACATCCAAATTTCATTCGGAACGAAACAATCGGGAGAGCTATGTGTAACTTATAGCTCCCCTGCTTCTCTGCTCTTTGTTGACATTCTGGACTTGTGTCCTGAATGGCAACAAAGTATCAGAATATTGCTACAAAATGTAAACAAAGAAAGAAGCTGAGAGATCTGTGTTATTTTGTAACAGCTTCTGCTGCTTTGCTGACATTCCGATTCCGAATGTAAACAAAGAATATGACCGCTGTCACAGATAACACAAAAGTGTTAAACAGTCCACAGAAATAAAAAAACAGTGTGCCTCCCCCTCCCCCAATTCATACTAGACCCTTTAGGTCTGGTAGAAATGAGGGGACCCCTAATGTAAAAAAAAGTAAGAGTGCGGTTCACCTCGCAATTTATACCAGACCCTTTAGGTCTGGTAGGAATTTTAAGGGGGACCCAGCATCAAAAAAATCAAAAAAAAGTTTTTTGCACACATGTTATAATCCACATTTTAAGCATGAAAATTACTTAAAACTTCTGAGAGTTATATATTTCCTGAAAGCATATGAACTGTAGAATACAACGGTGGCAGTTGCAAATGTTTATGTTACATGATATTACAACTCTTAATCAAACCCAAAATTTCTGTAAAAATTTTAGTAAAAATTACACTTGTTAATTATAGTGCCTAAAAACACGACACTGGCACATGCAGCAATACCTAACATGTGTAACACAATCAATGTTTTCATACGTAGGTGCACCCAACTCGTGTTTACTTTACTATGCATGTGGGGAAAAGGGACATTTTTTTTATTTAACTTTTTTAAAAACTTTTTCTTTTTTTACTTCATTGCTATCACATATCTTCTTCCCCGGCTCCTTGAGCCGGGAAATGACAGCTGAGGAGACTAAAGTGATACAAGCAGCGTTGCTTCCAGCTCTATTCAGCAGGGAAGAGATCGGCAAGGAGGTGTTCACCAGTCTCCCTCCCCTCTACCCGCCAGCACCCATGATGCTGGTCACAGGCCTGCAGGGTAAGCAGCAGATTCTGGGAAGCAAGGCCGGGGTATTGGGCACACATTGAGGGGAATTTATCAAAACTAGAGCAGGCAGAATCTGGAGCAGTTGCCCAGGGTAATCAATCAGCTTCTATCTTCAGTTTGTAAAGTGAAAATTTGAAAATGAAAGTAAAGCTGATTGGTTGCCATGCAAAGCTGCTCTAGATTTTGTCTGCTCCAGTTTTGATGAATTCCCCTCATTGTATTTTGTTACTATCATTTATTTTCTATTCTCCTCGCTCCATCTAGTGGCCATAATGTGCTGGCACTTGCTCTCTCTGGCAAATTAAATGAACACTAGTATATTATTAATTAAAATGGCACTGCTGATTGCCTTGGGCAGATAGAAACGATGTTTGCGAAACATAAAAAGTAAATCTACCCCTTGCTCTGTGATCTATGACAGGGCAGGAGGCTGACATCCTGAGATACAGTAGCAGTCAGTCCACACATGTAAAATCTGGTGCCACTGTGAAGCTTCTAAAGCTGGCCATACACTAGCAGAACATTTGTTCAATTTTGTAATAGAGGTAAAATTAATAATCTATTTGATTTATAGTGATGTAAAACGTAAAATGAGCAAAATTGAATCAAGCGAAATTACAGATTTCAAAGTCTCTGATGGCATTATCTAATGTTCTTACGAGATTTTTTGTATGAGCGTTCATACCAAAATCTCTATGTATTGTCAACTTTTCCAGAAGGAAAAAGAATGCTGGTTCCACTTAGTGTGCCTCAGCCAATGGCACAATAGACAAATCTCCAAGTACTGTTGTTGAATGCACCTGTGATGGAAAAGCAGCTATGGCTGTGATGTCACCTCCTTACTCTGCCCGGTTTGTCACAGCAGCAAAGATATTTATTTTTTATGTTTCGCAACATTATTTCTATCTGCTAAAGGCAATCATCAGCACCAGTTAATGGGATTAGTAATATTGTCCCTAATATTTCTACCAGCAATGCACCAGCCCTGTTGGGTAGCATTGCCCAATGCAGTCCCAAGGCTAATACACGGCAAAAAACCTTGCTTTGTAAAGCAAAGCATGTCGGTGTGCGTTGTAATGGTGCAGGTATCATTTTATAGCAGCGTTCTACAGAGCACTACAGTGCATAGAATTTACATGGAGGGTAAAGGAAAAAAAAACCCTGAGCACTGCAATGCGTTTAGAAACATATGGCAGTGCACCCGCACACCGTACTGCAACATATACATGCACTATGTGTTTCTGTGTGGCTTGGTGTGAACCAGCCTTTATACTGATGTTGTCAGAATTGACAGGACTATTCATAATATATACTAGTGCCCATATTATCTTCACATGAGAGCAAGTGCCAGCTGACTTATATTAAGAACATTCAATTAGAAGAGAAAATACCCTAAAGGTGGCCATACACTTTACAACCCTCGCAAGACTTTTGTCTTGCGAGGGTTGTAAACTAATTTTAAAAAATGTACGATCTGCCCATCTTGAACAGGCAGATCGTACTTGCGATCATCGCAAGCCCGCCCCCCTGAGGGGCGGGCTTCCGATGACTGCAATGCTGAACAGGCAGTGTGCACGTGCGCACACCGGCCCGTTCGGCAGTTGTCGAACAAGCAGGCGGGTTTTCCAGCCTGCTTGTTGGACTGAAGACGTGCAAACGTACAGTAGATACGGTCGCACGCCTTCCATACACTTTGCGATTACCGTACGATCACGGGATTTCCCGCGATTATTGTACGATAATCGTACAGTGTATGGGCACCTTAAGAATTTCAGCTTTGCCCCATTCTCAAACAGCTGGTTACTTTGCACAAAACATATATACGTACAGTTTTCCTGGATGAAGAGCTATGTGCATTGTTTATATATAGACGCCTTCGCGATTTATAAATGAACACATACCTACACGAGTTGATGTTTTTCAACTGCCTGGAATTATTATTATTGTTATACAGGATTTATATAGTGCCAGAGGTTTGCACAGCACTTTACAAAATGGAGGAGACAGTACAGTTACCATACAATTTCAGTACATTAGGGTTAGGAGGGCCCTGCTCGTGAGAGCTTACAATCTAGTATCTAGTAGTTGGGACAAGTGATACAAAAGGTAATAATTGTTTAGATTGAGTTAGTGGAAGAAGTAAAAGGGCAGTTATTTTGAGAATTCAGCTTTATTGACTTCTACCCCTCATTAATTGGTGTTTTATAGCTACCTGAAGTTCATCTTTATAGTCAAATAGCAGACAGTTATACCAATTAACATAGCATATTTATTAGTGGATGTGGTGCTTTGTCTGCAGAAAATCTGGAGCACCTTCCTTCTCACTGGCATAGTCTTAGTTAACAAGTATTATAATTACTGTAATAAATTGTATTGTTGTTTTTGTGGTATGAAAGGTATGTCTTCTTACTGTGAGGCTATAGCTGTCACTTTTGTGACCAGCTGGCTTCTACAGTAAAATGCTGCGAGGAACAAAGTGCTAAACCCATTGAAACTGATCAGAATCTGGAACTGGTCTGACTTTGTTGAGTTTAATTTTACTGTACATTTAGGATTTTGCTTCTTGCTCTATTCAGAACCCTAGAATGATTTCTTTTTTGCTGACTTTTGCTATTGCTTATTGCTTGACTATCATACTAAGCCTTTTACTTCAGTACTCTTCTGTCACTAACTCAGAACAAGCGTGCAGATAAGGACTTCTGCCTTTTCTGCATACTGGGTTAGAGACGATATGTAATAATGAGTAATGGTGCCAGGGGGGGTCCGTATAGAACAGCCAGGGAATTCGCATTGAAAGAAGGAGGTCAGCATTGGCAGCCTCCACATTTATTTCTTAGGAAAGGTTTGCTTTACCCTTGTTGGCATTGTAATAATTATGATAAATCATGATAAAAATATAATTTAGACAGCAAATTTCAATCAAATGGCATGCCTGGGACAACAGGCAGCAGAAACCTTTAATTCATAAACACATACATTTTATTTCTTCAGTGAATTAAGTAAGAAATAAAAGAATTTTGGTTACATCTAAAATTTAGGTTTGAGGAGTTGTGGGTATAGTTCTCCTTTAAGTGTTTGAATAAAGCGGGAAAGGGTCAGAACCTTTCTCAGGTTTTAAATCCTGTCCGGGGCCCCATATCAATTTTTTTCTGTTCTGTCAGACAGCTGACAACTGAACAGGAGGTGAAGGGAAATCATCCTTATGGGGACACATACAGCTAAAAAATGACTCCAGAACAGGGGTTCTTAAAGCTGAACTCCGGCCTTTCCGTCAGTCTTGTACAGTTGTACCGGCTCGTTTTCTGGACTGAAATTGCTTCCTCTGATGTCACTGCACACTGTGGATTAGAAGCTGAAGCAAGTCAGATATAGTCCGCCTCATTTCCTGGCTGTAGGAGGCTCAGCAGCACATGTAGGTGTTACCTAGGGCAGTCTGAGTGAAAATGCAGCCCACCTAGGAGCACCCACTCCTGCGGACTAACACATATTTGCTGAGGGCTCTTGAGAGGAGTATTGAGGCAGGGTGCTGTGATTTTTTTTTTGGGGGGGAAGCTATGTACAGCCCCCTGCCAAACCTTCCCACCAGCCATAATCTCAATTGACAGTATGTATTCTGTTCTTATTGTAACTTCCTGTTGTCCCTTGTACAGCAGCACTCGCATTGAAACAGGAAGGGCCAGTTATTCATGGCATTATTGCTTTTAAAAGGCACAAGAGTAAAATCCATTGCTCTTGGTAATGTAACTGAGATGACCAGATATGCCCCCTCCCATGCTCCTCAATATATGTCTGTGTGATGATGCTGAGGGTTGTGGCTGTTACTAAGCTCTGATAGCACAAGGCGCTGCAGTGCAAGGGTTGGAAGAGCATTTTACTGCAATAAAGAGGTGCTTTAAAGAACTACAGTAAAAAAAATATTAACCCTTGCACAGCGGGCCCTGGTTACTATTTAAACCGGCGGGGGCTGTCACTTGTCCGGCACCGGCGTGACGAGGGGACAAGTTATTTTAAAGTTATTTTAAAGCCTTGTAAATTATAGTAAAAAAAGTATGTGGGGGGGATGCACAATGGGAACAGTATGGACTCCATACTGTCCCCATTGAGCATCCCCCCCACATACTTTTTATTGCTATTACATGGGGGCTAAGAAGCCCCCTATGGGATAGCCAATTTACATGACAGGAGACATCAATGGGAACAGTATGATTTAAATAGTAACCAGGGCGCGCTGTGCAAGGGTTAATACATTTTTTAGTGTGGAGTACTATGGAGGCAGGAGGGTACACAGGCGTCACACACAGTCACAGATACTACTATTAGTATATCACTCCCCTTCTTCTCCATCACTTCTGTACTGTATCTGTACTGTATCATGCAGTGATGGAGAAGAAGGGAAGTGATATGCTGACAGTTTCACACACAGCACAGTACCTGCAGGATCTCTGTCGGCCTCACACCTCATGTGTCTGGACCTCGGAAGCCCCTTCAGTCTCCTCACGGCCACACCTCCGTTGCGCCAGGCTGACTGCTGGGTGATGCAGTCCTCTGGCCGGCAGCAGCTCTCCTGCTTCAGTCAAAGCTGCTGTCATTTTCTACATGTACAAAGTTGACATACTGACCTTCCTACTGATGGAATCTCACAATATACAGTTCAATGGTGCAAAAATGTTCGTGGCATCACTACCATTAAAACAGTAAACCAGTTGGTAGTTTACTGTAGTACTTTAATGATTAAATGTTCTACATTTTTATCACTTTATAGTCCTGCATCCCAGCATTTAATTATTTGCAAATGATTTTTGTTTGGAAATTGCCTTAAAATACCTTTTATCTCAGGGCAAAAATGCTGCTTACACTCCGGTGCTCTATGCTGGCAAAGCTGAGTAAAAGCTACACCCCATATCACAAGCTTATGCACAAGAATAGTGAGGTAAGGGCCGTCTGACCAGTTCAGTTACTAAGAGCACTGGATCTAAAGCTGGCCATACACTGTATTATTCTCTTCATTCAACCTGCGAGCAGAAGGAGAAAATGTAACAGATTCCTCCATCAATGCTTACAATCGTTGATCAAGGACTCAATCTTCATTGTATTGTGACAGTGGCCGCCAGCTGGCACTTTCAATCAGCTGATCAAGGGATGCCAGCCGAAAGGGTGTGAATTTCAGCTGGAAGTGGCTGAAATTCGCATAATGTATGGCCGGCTTAACTCTGGTGGTTACTGGACTGCACATCCCACTAACCACATCCTCAAGTCATTGATTGTCAACTAGGAAAAGCCATTCATATGTTTGTTTTTAATATTTCTGTACAGTCAGGTTGAGGATTCAGAAAAAAAACTTGGGACCCTACGGTTAGTATAGGCAAAGTATGCTATAATTTTTTTTTTTGCACTGTTACGAATTGTGATGTGAAGCAACACTAGGAATAGTTTGGCCAGAGGCACCCCTGAAACTACCACCCACAAACCCCACTAATTATGGCTGCTTTTGACACACAGTATGTAAATAGTGCAAGATTGCACTTGTTTTCTAATTGACCTGCCTATGCACTTTTCAGCAAATCTTCTGATGATTGCATTCCTCTTTTCTAACTACTGCATGTAGGAATAAGCCATACCCAGCTTACTCTGCACTGAATTCTCTTTCGTAATAACGTTGGAATATATGTGTTTTTGTTCATACACCGCATGTTTTCTTTAAGCATACCAATGTGTAGACTAAGATTTGTTTCTAACTTCTTTGTTTAATTTAAGGAATTATGTTTCTTTGTAGCATTCTTATGCACGCACATTTAGAACATGTAATCTAACTTTCTCATCGACGTTAACAAGTATAGAAAATAGGGATGATCAGATACCAGTGCTGATACTTGGCATTTTCACGAGAACTACCAGGGTCACAGCGGTTGCAGCTGCGACTGGGCCCTGGCGCTCCACCACTGTCCTGAAATCATTAGTCTGTATTGTATAAAAAAAAAATATATATATACAGTGGGGCAAAAAAGTATTTAGTCAGCCACCAATTGTGCAAGTTCTCCCACTTAAAAAGATGAGAGAGGCCTGTAATTGGCTTCATTACACGCGGCCCGGTTTCCTGATTGGCCAGGAAACGGCTCCATGCTCTCTCGTCACTTGTGATGAGAGAGCATGAAGCCGACTTCCCGGCCAATCAGGAAGCCGGGCAGCGTGTAATGACGCGCTGCCTGGCTTCCTGATTGGTCGGGAAGCTGGCCAATCAGGAAGCTGGCCTCGTGAGGTAAGGTTACCTTACCTTTAGTATGTGCAGCCTGTCACCCCCGGGGCCTCTCCAGCGAGAATGCGGCCTTCGTCCTGTACCCAGCCGGAGCCGTCCAATCAGGATGCCGGGCGCCGTCTAATGACGCGACGCCCTGCTTTCTGATTGGCCAGGAAGCTGGCTTCATGCCCCCTCGTCATCTCAAAACGAGTGAGCATGGAGCCGGCCTCCCGGCCAATCAGATAGCAGGGCGTTGCGTCATTACACGGCGCCCAGCTTCCTGATTGGCCGGCCAGATGGCTCCTGCTGGGTACCGGACGAAGGCCGTGTTCTCGCTGGAGAGGCACCGGGGGTGAAATTTTTTTACAAAGTAAATAAAAATTGAAAAAATGGCCCCGCTGCCCCCATCTGCATGCAAATAAACGCGCAGTGTTTTCAACTGCGATCGTGTGCAACCACACGGGCAGGGCGGTATTTCAGCAGGCAAACGTGCAATCTGCCTGGCACCACTGGGGTGCTATTCGAAAATAATGGCACTGCCAGCGCGATCGGTAGTGGTGTGCGATCCGTGACTGCCCAGTCATTGTGCACGAAACCGAGCGAATGGCTGGGTGGTCACAGAACCGCACACCACCGCTAATCGTAATGTCACTGCCATTATTTTCTAATGGCACCCCAGTCATGCCAGGCCGATTGTGTGTGTGTTTTCCGGCTGCAATACCGCCCGGGCGATCCCACACGATCCAGTTGAAAACACTGCGCGGTGCATGTCATGAAAATAGGTACATCTACCTTTTTTTCAGCGATTGCCACGCAGATGTAACCGCACACGATCGCACGTCCCGGGAATCCGCAGGTCTGCACCAACCCTAAAGGGTAAATTCACTTTCCCAAGTAATTTGGGAAAATGGAATTACCCGCACAAATCTCCCTCCCACTATACTTACCTTTCGGCGAACGGTCCTTCCCGTCCACCAGTACGGGTGTACTATCTGTACCTGTTCCATGTATTCTGAATTTCGCTCGCATATTGTAAGCACTCGTTGGTCAACGCGGTCACCTGACGGCACTGACCAATGAGAAGCACTTCTTAGCACTGCTAAATACGGTTTTGGTTACAATGTTTTTTTGTATCAGGACAAGTAGATTGTCATGAGGGACAAGTAGATTCGGCCCCCACTTTAGTCCTTGGACATGTAGTTTTTTCAAAAATTTCCACACCCCTGAGCAGTACTTGTACTTGTACCAAGTATGGTACTTGGTATCTATACATCCCTAATAGAAAATAAATGTCTAAAATGAAGGAAACCTATGCTGAGTGAAATAAGTAGGCTGCCATTGCTGAAAATGTTAGTTATCGCTCTGTCATGGTCATCCAGGGGCTTTGATGATTTTTCTGACCCACAAGAAGCATGCAGATCAAGAGTTCTAACTTCGACCCAACTTTGCTTGCTGCATACTTTTTCTCAGGGTTTTGCGGACCTAAAGTAGAACTTTGGCCCAACCTTTTCTGGCTATAGTTTTTTCGGTGTCACAGGAGGACATTTGCTATGTCTTCCTGGGACCCAAAACTCGGCATACATTGGGCTATTTCCCACTATATCCTAACAGCACAGAGCTGCACTGCGACCAGGAAAGATCCTGGCAACATTGTCGGGATCCAGCCCACCACTTGATTGACAGATGGCTCTGTCTCTAGAGGCAGAGCCAAGTGTGCCCGCCCCCTGCTCCATCCGTCCCTCCAGTCAGCGGGGGGAATCCCTGCTGTGAGTGATGACTGACAGTCACCGTTCTCTGCAGGGAGAAGATCGTTAACTGAGTGATCAGCGGTATGTGATCTCTCAGTTCTCGAAAGAGCCAACATGTGACAGCTTCATTGTCACATGTAGTTTCTAATTATAGGAATGAGTGTATTTCACTCTCACTATAATTTTCCTTTAAAGACCAACTCTGGGCTCCGGGCTTCCCTCCTTGTGGCCCCACTTATTTATTTTTTTACATTGTTTTTAATGCTTTTTTACCAAAGCTGGAGCTATTTTTATTTATTTTTTTACAATACTTTGGGGATTTTATTGAAATTTTACTACTTTTGACATTAGAAAAACCAGTATAAAGGGGAGTGTCAGGGGTGCGTCATTTGCATACATATTCTGAGCCTAAGGGCTTATTCACACCATGTCCAGACCAGACCTGCAAACAGCGCAGTGCATTTTTGCCACGTTTTTTACTGCGATTTTTGCCTGTCTTTTTTATTGTATTTTTTAACTTAAAATGGGCTTTCAGGAGAGTTGCAGTGCGTTTTGTATGCATTGTTGATGAGTTTCCATGCGTTCCATTTCATTCCAGACCAGAGAAAATGAAATAAGCAGTATTTTTTTTGTCTGGATTGCAACGAACTCCGCTGGTGTGAACAGAGCACAGAAATACCATACAAATACATCTGGATGCTTTTTTTGGTCAGGGAACAAACTGGTCTGGACATGATCCGGACATGGTGTGAACAAGCCCTAAAGCTCTTTCACAGCTCCATTGGGGGGTGTAGGTGAGCATGTGACTCGCTCCCCTTCTCTCATGTGACAGTGCAAGGTCCCTCCTAATTGACCCCTCACTGTTAGATTGGGCCAGGGAAGGAATTCGTAGTCCGGTGTGAGCCCCAACAGGTCAGTTTGGAGGCTACACAGGGTTTTATTTTCTGGTCTGAATAGATTGTAGGGGCAGTGAGGAAAAATTAGTTTTCATGGGCAAATGTAGCTTAAAGGAGAACCTTGGGGTCAGTGCTTTTCCCCATAGTTCTCCTAAGGGTCATGGGAGGACACAAACTAGCGTTCTCCCGTGACCCAAAGTTCAGTATACCGTGAGCTGCAGCTCACGGTATACTGAGAGCGCCGCAGCCGGGACGGATCCCGACATTACTGTTGAGATCCACCGAGCTGCGTGATTGACAGCTGGCGCTGTAGATAGATCTAGAGGCAGAGCCAGCTTTACCCTCCCCGTCCATTCCGCCAGTCAGCGCTGGAGGATAGGAGCGGGGAGGGGGGGAATCACTGCAGGGAGCCGTGAGTGACGGTCATGGCTCTCTGTAGGGACATGATCGAGAAGTGAGCGAGCGACGGTATGTGTTCGCTCACTTCCCGATCTATTGAGCCGACATGTGACAGTTTCATTGTCACACGTCAGCTCGAACTATGAGGTGAGTGAAAATCGCTCACCTCATAGTTCTCCTTTTAATGAACACTAGTTGCATCCACTCACAATTCATTTACCTGCAAGGGAGTGTTGGCTTGTATTATATTTTCATATTATTTTTACATTTCTTTTATGTTGAATTAGTATAAGAGAGATGAGCCACAAAGCAGATGCTGTCAAGATGCTGATCCTTTAAGCAATTAGCTTGATTAAAGTACCTTTTTTTTACCATAGGTATACTCGGTTGGCTTGTTTCTTTTTTTCTTGATGGATCGTATGTAATGCTTGATAAAAGGATATACATCTGTCCGCCATAGCAGACTATTGGCAAACATTGAGATAATTCAGCCATGTCTTCTTTAGGTTACAGCGCATAGGCAAAACATCTGGTTGTAGAACCTTATTTGTGACTACATTGAGTGCTCAGACACAAACGCTGTTTCAGTCTTATGACTCAGTGTTGTGATTTTTGCTGGTTAAGGAGATGTATAATGTAGCGCATATGTCAATTTTGCTGACATTGTCCTTTCCAGGAACGTTTCCTAAGTTTGACAACCTTTTAAAACAAAAAAATGTGATCCTTCTTATTTTAGGTATGTAGTTAATGACATGCCAGTTGGCTCAGCACGTGGCATGTTATTTCCTTGGTGGGTTACGTGGACTTGCAATCATAAAAGAAGAATTTCAAATTCATCTCCTGGTTAGGCATTATGCTTGCATATTTTCTCATTTTCTCATGATATTTAAAAAGAACCCTGGTTTAAGCTGTGTTTTATGTGTAAATATACCCTATTAGCATGTAGCATATTGGCACTACAGCTACTAATTTGCAAATGTGCTTCCACAATTATTTATTGTGTGTGCTTGTCCTACCCCAAAGCTGACTAATCAATCTTATTCCTAAAGAAGAACTCCAGAAATAGTAACAACCCTTGCAGTGGGTCTACCCCGGCAGGGTTAAGTGCCTGTTTTGTCTAGGGGGTTAAAATAAAGAAGATACACTCATTTGATCCTCCAGTACCACTAGGCTGCTAGACTTGTCCCCACAGCCACTTCTTCCCTGGGCTCCGGCAGTCTAAGGACCACTGACACCATCATGTCTAATGCAGGCCCATTGAATTGCAATAGGTATGAGGATGCTAAGGTTCATTCCAGAGCAGAGCAGTGGGGAAGAAAGAGGAAAGAGGGCGTGTGTGTAGGGAAAAGGTTCTTGGTAGGTGTAGTTCTGAAGGTATGTCTACATCAATACAGAGTAGCTGACCCAGCAAGAATTTTAGCCTGGTGATACTGTCACAGACAGTAATAGAAGTAGTTTCTTGTTACAGGAACAGTGTAAAACAAAATTGTATTGCTGGGAAATGCTCTAGACCAGGGGTGCCCACAACTTTTTGTCTGGAGATCTACTTTTCAAATGATGAGCTCAATGAGATCTACCAGCGAAAAAACACCTTTATTTAGAAAACAAGCACATTACTGGGACTGCTGCCTCTCTCTGGGCGGGTTTGCACCACAAAGTCTGCGTTCCAGAGCGTTCGGCCTCTGGAATGCAAGCTGGTCGCTCCCGGCAAGCACTATTTTTGCAGATCGCACTGGACCAGAACGCAGGCATTAGTGTGCCTGCATTCCGGGTGCGGGCGATCGCACTGCGGGTGGGGTGTGTGGCTGCAGTGCCATTTGCTTCAATGCACCGTGAATGCAGGGAGTCGGCCGCCTTCCGTTGCAGTGCGTTTAAGAGGCCGAACAAGCCCTCTCTCTTGGCTGTCTCTTCTCCCTCTCCTCGCGCTTTCTCCTTCTCGCTGTCTCTCTCTCTGCTGTCTCTTTGCTTTCTCTCTGTTGTGTGTGTGTATCTCTCCCCCCCGCTCTCTCTCTTGCAGCAGCTTCCCAGGACTCCTCTCAGGTGCGGTGTCCTGTCCTCCCGCGGTGCTCGTGTGGCTGAATGTGTCCAAGGCTGCACACGGGGAGAGGTGTCCCGCCCCTTCCCGTTTGCAGCGTCTGACACATTCAGCCGCACTAGCACCGCAGCAGGAAGCTCAGGTGAGCCGATCACAAACTACCAGTGTTCGCTTTGCGTTTGACAGGTAGATCACCATTGACCTAATGGGCACCCCTGCTCCAGAGGAAGAAGGCCTGTGGTTACATTTGGGTAATGCCTGGATATGTCTGCATGTTTTTTTTTTCTTTTTTAGTTTGGGGTAGAATACGAAAGGGTTAGAAACCCTGTCAGGTTTTATTTTTTATTGCAGTATATGTCACCCGAACATTTTAGAGCGGTCACCAGAGGAAGAAGTGCGGGAAAATCTTTTAACTAAGAGTTCATATGTGTAAGAATTACGTTATTGGGACAAGATAAAGCAAGTCTTGCTATGTTATGCAGTTGTTTGAGAAGCAAAGAAAGATTCACAAAATATTGTGAATTAAATATCTGCATTATAATTTTTTCATGCTAAAACATGTTTTCTGTAACCAGGACAGACATAAGAGTGCGCACAATAGATTCATAATTTTTATAGCACAGTTTTGTTTTGTTTTTTTCATACTGCTTGAAATAAATATTTACACGATAGAATGTGTACTTTCATCTGAGTGCCTGAGATTTTTTAACAGTCATAATCATAGTTGTTAAACACAACATGCAGATGAATACTTTATACTATCTGAGCCGAATGCACACAACTGTCTGTGTGTCACTGCTTTGTGAACCCTAAAATGAGTTTTATATGGTGCTGGGGAATGTGATATTCAAGTGACACTAATCTCAGGCGTTCAACCTTATAAAGGCATTCAAGTACCTTACCTATTAACAAAAATGTATCTTATTTGTGTATCACTCGGCTGTAGATCTTCAAATCATCTCTGAAAAGGTGCTGACACTGTCCTTCCTTCTGGAGGGTGGCTACTTTTGTTCCCCATGGTCCCTGTGTGTGTTGTAAAGTAGCCACCGCTCCAAGCTCACTCCCGTGGTAGACTACAATCTCACATTTAGATAGATCATTTGTATTAACGTTATTATTTGCCACAGTAGTGAGCTTGGAGCGGTAGCTACTTTACAACACACACAGGGACCATGGAGGACAAAAGTAGCCACCCTCCAGGAGGAAGGGCAGTGTCAGCACCAATTCAGAGATGATTTGAGGATCTACAGCCGAATTATACTCAAATTAGCTACATTTTTGTTAATAGGGTACCTGAATGCATTTTAAAGATTGTACTCCTGACTTTCAGTATATTGTACTGCAGGTCTAAAAATCTGATGACGCTAAATTAAATTGTCAGCTTCTCCGTCACTTGAAGGGCTTCTTTTCTTGTCTCCTGGCCACAACCATAAGGCTTTTTTCACACTGGCGATTTGGGATTCCTGCTGCCACTGTATCCTCATCTGTTTTGCGTCTAGTGATAGTGATCTGTTTCAAACCGCATGTATTTATATCACATACAATAACATGCCGACAGCCACTTACACATGCGGCCACTGTCACCCAGTCATTAACTTGAACAGGTACAGCGGCCACATCTAAATGGGGCATCTGGGATTCCTGCCGTGGGAATCCGTAGGCTCCTGCCATGGGAACCCATAGGTTCCTGCCGTGGGAATCCGTAGGTTCCTGCCACAGGAATCCCAAATAGCCCATAGTGAATGAGGTTTGAGATTGCAGGTAAAGTTGTAAGTTTGCAGTTGCAAGGTTGCTTCAGTTAACCCACCTTAAAACCATTTGAATTTCGACTCATATGTGTTATATTTTTTGGGGATCTCTGCACCTAAGTTTCCAGGTATACTACGGCTCCACACACGCTGCGCGCCACACTTCCTCCCCACCTTACGTTCGCCGCTGCCAGACCCGCCCGCATCCATGCTCCACACGCCGCCCCTCCTCATGCTCACCGCCCGCCCACATCCACGATCACCAAGTGACGTGGGGAGAAGAAGTAAGGAGTAGGTGTGGGCGATGACAGCTGCCTATAGGCAGGCCCGATCTCCGAAACAAGTTGCTGGAAGACTGCTCAGTTAAGCCTGCACTTTCCCCACACATGGCGCTCTATAATGTATTGCTGGGATTTGTAGTCCTCTATAGCTGGCGGTATTCTGCATTGCGCTGTATAGAGGACTACAAAACTCAGCAACAGTACAGCTCAATGCAGAATACTGCCAGCTATAATGTAATATTGCTGGGATTTGTAGTCCTCTATAGCTGGCGGTATTCTGCATTGCGCTGTATAGAGGACTACAAATCAAGGAATAATACATTATACAGTGCAATGCAGAATACCGCCAGCTATAGAGGACTACAAAACCCAGCAATAGTACAGCACAATGCAGAATACTTCGAACTTAATAATCGGCTAACTAATCGATTTTGAAAATTATTGTTCGCTGCAGCTCCAATACCTACCCTAGCCATTAGCGGAGCTGATCTCTCCTTTTTATTTGTTACACGAGAGAAATTGCAGAAGGTGTAGTGCCACTCTATAGGGCTGATGGTGCATAGAGCTATTTACTCCTGCAGGGCAAGGGGTTTACTGAGAAGATGAAGAAGCCAGTGGGAATTGTGTTTGTTAGTACAGGTACCTATCAGTGTACATAGATAGTTTTCCCACATATAGAGGATAAGGCACAGCGCCAGTAATTAGCTTACTGAGAAAATGCTTTAAAATAAATGAATCAATACATTTTTTTGCCATGTAATATCCAGTCACATTACTTTTTTTTTTAAACATTTTTTTCACCACCACACCTGGCAGTTAAGAGTGGAGGGTATGTATCAGTCATACATCTGGTGAGATACTTGACTGACAGATCCATTCTACTCTACACAGCCTTGAAGGGAAGGCTTGAAAATGCTGAAGCAACATCACCAGGGCATGTGATCTGCTGCAGCTTAGGCCCGACCTGGCCATGTAGATATGACCATTTAGCAGGATTTTGCCCCTCGGTAAGCTGTTAGTAAACATGGCTTACTTAGTAGAAGACACATGTGCACTGTGGTGGCAAAGCTGCAGAGGCTCTATCAGTCTGCAGATTGTTTCCACAGAGAAAGGAAAGTATGATTGATTGCCAGGATCAATAGGCAGTTTATCTGTAAGAAAAATAGGATACATTTAAATATTTTATTAGTTCAAGTTTTCCTTGTTTAACCTAATGAACCCGGTCTGTACTGAGTTGTTAGATCTCATTATCAGTTCTAAACTAGATTTGACCACTGTCTGTTCTAACAAATGGTTAAAGACCTAGAAGCATTGTATGTCAACAAGAGGAAGTTCAGAGTGTCCCATTCTTTCTATAGGGACAGACAGAGTTTCCTGAAAAAATGTAATGATGGTGTTAGTGTGTGTTTTTATTCAAATTATTGGCCAGTTATAATACAAAATTATACTATTGCTTAAAGTAGAACTGAAGCTAAAACCTTTTTTTTTTCGTTTTGGATAGAAGGGTTTATAACCCATCAGCTTTTTCTTTTTTGCCATATGTGTCCCATTGGGGAGATTTCCCTTCACATCCTATCTGATAGCCACAACAGAAAGTAAGAGGAAATCCCTCCAAAGAGAGGAAAATTCCTGGTGGTCAGCAGCGTCACCAGTACTAGTGTCCCTATTGTAGATTTCTAGGAATGCACCGATACCATTTTTTCCATAATGAGTACGGGTACTTTTCCTCCTAGTACTCGCTCCTACCAATTACCATACCTTTGTTGTGTGTCATGTGACAGTTTTTCTAAAACGATACAGACTCCATGCTCTAGTGGGACTGCAAATCTCAGCAATGCAGAATACCACCAGCTGTAGAGGAGTACAAATCCCATCCATACATTATACAGACATGCAGAATGGCACCAGCTATAGAGTACTACAAATCTCAGCAATACATTATACAGCAATCCAGAATGGCATTGGTTATAACGGACTACAAATTTCAGCAATACATTATACAGCAATACAGAATAATACCATCAGCTATAGATGACTACAAATCCCAGCAATACATTATACAGCAATGTTTAATAGCAACTGTCTATAGAGGACTACAAATCTCAGCAATGCATTATACAGCAATGCAGAATAATACGTTGCTACATACTCTGTGCTGCTCTGCGCTGAGGGTCTCAGGAGGAGAGATGTACAGGCTTTAAGCAGCACCGAGAGGTCCCCAGCAATCGCGGGATCTCATTCAGCCACTTCAGTTAAAAAATGTAAAGCACTGGTATCCGTGTTTTAGTATCGGGGCATTTTCAGGAGTACTAGTGAAAATGCCCAGCGTCGGTATCTGTGCATCCCTAGAGATTTCCCATCAATTCCTGTTCTGGTGACAACCCAAAATTTGGGATATTGTTTTACCTTCAGTGATCACCAGGACAAATAAAGAGGGTGAATCTCACTAATAGGGACACAACAATAAATACCTGACAGGGGTTCTAATCCCTCTCCACTCTACGACAAAAAGAAACCGTTTGGCTTCAATTGCACTATTAAATCTATAGATCCTGTGTTTGGGGAAAGGGGGGTCCTTAGTGCACTTTCAGGATGTGGAACAATGTACATTTTAGCCAAGTAAGGTGCGCAACTGAAACTAACTCTTTACAGCAGAAAGGATTCATGGTCAGTAAGTAGATCAAAGTTCTAGTTCTACAGTACATAACTAGAGCTGCAAAGGTGACCTGAGACATGACATTGGAACTTATGGGAAGGGAACACTACATTATTTTTATTTCGGGTCATCACTTTTTCAATGTAAATGTGCTGCACGATGGAAATCCAATCTGCTGCTCCAGTCTTGGTTGCACATTTTTAGTATGTCAGCGATATATATACCTGTAATGACAAGGCTTATAATATCTCTCAAGTCTGCTACAAGGCAGAAAGTGCGTGTTGTTCTTTTGGATCCTTTTTTCTCTGCATTACTGTAACATAATATTTATGACTCGGGAGCTGACAGGTCAGATATAATTAATAAAGGAAGAAAGCTAAGCATCTTTTTACTGCAAATATACAGGTGAAACTCGAATAATTAGAATATCGTGCAAAGTTCATTTATTTCACTAATGCAACTTAAAAGGTGAAACTAATATATGAGATAGACTCATTACATGCAAAGCAAGATAATTCAAGACGTGATTTGTCATAATTGTGATGATTATGGCTTACAGCTCATGAAAACCCCAAGAACAATGTCACTACACTAAGGTGGACTGGTCTTCTATATGGCAGGGCTTTTTTTACACCTTGTTTGAAGTTGTTTTACACATATTGATCTCGGTGTGTTTTCTGATTGTACCTTTGCAGAAAAACTGTCACTTTGTCTTGTCCTACATTTTAAGTTTACATTTTATTTAGTTGGCTTCATTGTTCATTTGTGTCCCCAAATCTCATTAACTATATAACTATACCTTTTGATAATGACAGAGAGATTAGCTCATCATTCAACCCACTTCCTCTGAGCTAAGGTTGTCCTGGACCTGTCCCAGCGTGTGACTGTACAGTGCCTCCCCGTTCACTGTCTGGCCACAGGCTGGGGCGTGTCCAGAGGAAGAGAGTTTAATGATGCTGGCCATCAGAATGAGGGCATCTAGTGGCAGTAAAAACTACTGTGGGAAAAATCTCTGGATTGAAGGTGAATGTTGTTGCACTATGCATATTTAGCTTGTCATTTTTGGCTGGAGTACTGTTTTAAGAAAGCTGCAAGCCTTGAGGCGAGGTCCCAAGCATACGGGAAAACATATTTTGGGTTAACATGCTGTACATTTTGATACACCGTAGCGCAGCAAGACCGGTTCTGCTATATTTTTCAGAGGAGCTGTGGGAGTCTTTGGATTAAAGACTCCTATATAATATTATTATTATTATTCAGGGTTTATAAAACAGTTTGTACAGCGTTTTACAATCTAAGGAAGACACTACAGTGGAAATACAATTCAAGACAAGATAGTAAGGAGGGCCCTGCCCTTGAGAGCTTACAGTCTAAATATTTGGTTCTCAACTGGTGGGTCGCCACATGAGTTCCACTTTTCTTGGTGAGAGGCTCCTCAGCCTCCCCCTAGCGCAGCACTGTCAGTTCTCGCACCAACCCAGATGGCAAGCAATTGTGCTGCAAGTTTGAAAATGACTTGCTAAACTATTGCAGACTTGCCAAGCTTCACAATTTTGTTGCACAATTACAGCAAGTCTGCATTGCAAGTCTCCAGACCAGCGAGCTTGCAGAGCTCTTGCTAAGACCTGCAGCACTCTTGCTGTAGACTTGCCAAGCAAATATGCTACAAATCCAAAAAGTGTCAACTAGAACTTGTGCTGCAAGTGTTCTGCAAGTCTACAAGAATTACAATTTAACCCTGCCACAAGTTTGTGGCAAGTTATCCTTGCTATCTGGGAAGCTGCCATTAGAAATATGATGCCCTGCACCGAGTGTTTGACTTCAGGTGGGATGGGCTGGGGCTATGGCTCCGAGGGAGCTCCATTCATATGTGCATTGCTAACAGCTCCCTTGCATGCCCTGGAGTGACATCACATTCTGGCTACCGGCAAATCTACGGATGGACATGGAAGCTGTACAAGCAATACACATATGGATGGAGCTCCATCACAGCACAGCGGCCCACACTGGACCCCAGGCTGAGTATCCACTCTAGTTTTAGTAAGGTAGGGAGACTGGATGGATCTTAAGAAAAAAAGAACAAATGATGTCTGTGGTTGTGTGTGTCAGGGCCCGCTCACACCATGCAATTGCACCTACTGTGTGTTCTGGTGTGGGAGGTGTGTTGCATTGCCATTCATTTGAATGGCGCCCCAAATGAATAACGCAGTACAGCAATGCTGTGCATTCCATTGCAGTGTAACTTGGGCCGCGACTTCATGACCGAGGACAAATGTGGGTGCCAAGTTTACACAGGTTGAGAACCACTGGTCTAAATAATATAGGGAGGGATTCCATTTTTCTTGCCATCCTGTTGAATTATTGAAAAATAATTCACAGATGGCACAATCCTGTGTCAGTATGGCCATCCCTTCAAAATATGCAGTGTTAGATTCTGCTGATGACGTGTACAAAACCTCCTGTTGTTAGGATTGAAGATGCCAGCATAGACTGTCGGTCAGAGGATAGCTGTAAAAGAAGAAAACTCTGTTTCCTCAGTATTTTAGAATTACCGAGGCTGATATCTTCTTTCTTTTCTGTGCTCCCAGGCTGCATTGGGTGAACAATCCTGATACACAGACTGCTGTACTAGCTGGCAGCACACTTGTAAGGTGTGTGTGTATCTCTTCCACAGCGTGACTAAACCTCATAGGTTACTCCGCACCAGGGGTTTGGCTTGAGGTTATTTAGTAGTGCCAAGTAGGTGGATGTTGTAATCCGTTCAGGGTCTTTTTGTTGAAACAAATCTTGTTTAAACATAAACCGAACTCGCCCAGCCCGATCCAGCAGGCAACAGTAGCTGCTCTCAAATAACACGACGTGGAGGGATTTCTGAGTGTCCTTTAAAGAATTACTATACTCTCGCTTTTCCAAGACCACAGCAGTCGGTAGGCATAAGGAACTGGATGTTTCTCCGTTCTGCATTTTGTTGGAACTTTGTTGCCAGTTTAACAGCAGACACATCTGACAGCCTAGACATCTCACCGAATGCCGAATGTTTGTTTTCTGGGTCGCTTCAAGCTAAGAGGACTGTATGACCTGCACATGATCCAGAGAAGGAAGTAGTTCAGTCTGAGCAATAACATATGGAGATCAGAGATTGTAGATGTTTTATGGAATGCACATTACATCTGTTTTCATGTCTGTAGCTTGTATGTTCTCCCTCGGATGATAGTCTGTAAATCAGAAATGGCAAGTCAGTAACAGGAGACCAATAAGCGCCCATAATGTGTGCCTATAGTTCAGAAAAAGCGGGGGGGGCGGCTGTTGGGTTCATATACCTGTTAGCAGTTTATAAATGTTGTAATACTCTGAGCATATGTTTGTCCATTGGAATCATCCCAAAGGTTTTCCTTTTCCTCTGGTATAATGTGTTTGTTTAAAGTGTTTTGTTTTAGACAGTAATTTCTGTGTGACATTAGGAGTATGGTTATCGGTTTTATGGTTATGTGCTAAAAAGCAGCAAGTACCCATTTGAAATTGTAGATGGTAAACTGGTATTTATTGGTTTATTAAATAATGTGCATCTCTGCATTACATTACTACTTTAGAATCACAAAGTAAATGATCATTTGGTTTACATATTGCTTGATGTCTATACTATTACAGTACAGAAACAAAGGGTTTGCATTTTTATTCTAGGGGGATATTAAAGTAAAAACAATATAATCCTTTTTATGCATCTTAAGCCAATTTCAAACAGTTATCATTTTAAGGAGCTTTTAAAACTATCATTTTATTGTGTTCTGACAGTTGTGTGCAGCTAATGCATGCAATGATGACATTCAGTTATTAAATCCTTTTATTCACAGGCTTAGGTTTTCTTTACACTTACCTGCAAACTAAGCTACCCTGCAAATCTGACAGTGATGGGGTTGGGACAAACCAGAACACTGCCAGGTGTGCTCCCAATATTGCCTTTGTATTCACATCTTGAAACTGTTGCTGCAACTGGCAGTGTTTTACTTGGTCCCGTTTTGGTCACCGATACACATAAGGGATGTCCTTGAGCTAGAGAGAGTCCAGAAAAGGGCAACTAAACGAATAAAGGGGATGGAGGACCAGAGCTATGAGACAAGGCTACTAAATTTAAACATGTTCATGCTGGAAGTAAGGAGATTAAGGGGGGGACATGATTTTGATGTACAAGATGTTCAATGGTGATAGCAACATCAGCAATAAATGTTTTATGGTAAACTCCATAACACAGACTAGAGGCCACCACCTAAAATTGGTGGAGAAAAGATTTAACCACATGGGGCATAGGGGCTTCTTTTCAGTTAGAGCAGTTAGGGTCTGGGACTCACTCCCACAAGCAGTGGTATCAGCTGAGAGTGTTGAATCATTCAAAAAGCATTTGGACAATTTCCTCAGAGACCGTAACATACAGGGGTACAGGTACCCGTTAAAAAGCAAGATCACACAAGGACTCATACACACGCATACACATGCAGAATCCCATACATACACGCAATAGGTTGAACTTGATGCACTTGTGTCTTTATTCAACCAAATACTATGCAACTATGTAACCCTGTTACTGTTACCTTTCCTGGACAGCTTGGTCTATAGGCAGATGTAATGGAAAATATAAAATGTGACATTTAAAAAAAAAAAAAAAAATCGCAGGTCAGTGAGCGTTTATACAATGCTTGCGTTTTTCATTTTATATTCATTGTGTTGTCAGCTATCTATGTAGATGTTTTTTTGGTTAACAGAAATCTATAAGAAATGGTTTGAAAATGAAATTATTAGGGTGTACAGAATACTGTTCATGTGAATTCATAAATAGAAAGGGAGATCTGCGTGTTGCGTTGCTTATGGGTTAAAAGAGGAGATACAACATGTTCTTGTGCACATAAAACAGTTTTGTTCACAGCATTAGGTAATAGTAATACAATGTACATAGCTCAGTTTCCATAACTCAGCTGTATGTATTTTTATGACTAATCACTACGCTTTGACATACTGTATGTGATGTGTTTAGATCATGCAGTCAGTGCTATGATATGCATTTCTGCAAATGTAACAAGGAGTGTTATTTTTTTTAATTTTTGTGTAGCTTTGTCTAAATCTTCGCAATTGCTTAGCAACAGAGAAATGCCCATGTCTTTACCAGATGCATACATATTTATGGGTTGCTAGGTTACCACTTTCTGCATTCAGTGATTTGATATTTCAGACTTTCTTTTCTGAATCCATTCTTTTTTAATCAGATTCTGCCCATACGTCAACTTTAACAAAAATTAGCTGTACACAATTGTGTGCAAACTGAAATGTAATAATGAACTTCTTTTTTTTTTTTTAAAGGGTGACCTACACAGAATGTTCTTGTAGAACAGCCTGTGGTGTTTGTCTTTTTGGTCTTTACAAAGTGCACCTAAAACCGATATTCAGTTTTTGGTGGATGGTTAAAGGAGAACTATGGGGTTAAGGCTTTTCCCCATAGTTATCCTTAGGGTAACGGGAGGACACAAACTAGCGTCCTCCCGTCACCCTAAGCTCAGTATACAGCGAGCTACAGCATACGGAGACGCCGCAGCTGAAGCGGATCCTGACAATTATGCCGGGATTCGCCAAGCTGCGTGAGTGACAGCTGGCTCTGCCTATCTAGAGGCAGAGCCAGCTGTACCCGCCCCCTCCCCTGTCCGTTCCGCCAGTCAGCGCTGGCGGAACGGAGCGGGGAGAGGGGGAATCCAGCCCCTCCCCTGTCACCCCAGAGAGCCGTGACAGGATCGAGAGGTGAGCGAACGCCGGTATGTGTTAGCTCACCTCCCGATCTACTGAGCCGACCTGTAACAGTCTCATTGTCACAGGTCGGCTAGAACTATGAGGTGAGTGAAAAGCACTCACCTCATAGTTCTCCTTTAAGGGTTTCATTACCTGCACATTTTTCTCATGGTCTCCAGTAGAGATATCATTCAGTGGTGTTATGCGTAGCAGCATTGGTCTCCTCTACTGGGATCTTCATGTATCCCTATAGAATATCAGCAGGTGGCAACACCACTTACTGTAAAATTGAGGTGAATCAGGTCAGCGATAGGCCGAAAAGCAGACTTCTCTGGAAAAGATCTTGCCACTAGACTTACTTACACTTTTAGGGCAGTAGAGGCCTACTTACTTGGTTTCAAGAATGGCCCTTGACATTGCCAAAGTGCTGCACATAATATTCAGTGATTTGTATTGCTACAGTAAGCTGTTAAGGTGCCCATACACCTTACAATTTATCTGCAGTTTTTCTGTGGTCAGATGGAAAAAGTGCAACCGATTGGCCCGTGTGGAGAATACTCCATCCACACAGTTAAGTGTAGATGGAGGAATCTGTTGCACCTTTTCCATCTGACCACAGAAAATCTGCAGATAATTGTAAGGTGTATGGCCAGCTTTAGGTGTATGCCCAGCTTTAGAGACTGCAGACTTAAGGTGTATGGCCAGCTTTAGAGACTGCAGACATGTAACGGGATATGTTCACAGACTACATACTATAAGAGATGGTCAGAGACTGCAGATGTGCTACAGAAGATGGTCAAAGATTGTGCATGAGGAAACATGCTACAGGAGTTGCTGGAGACTGGGGACGTGCCGGAGATATTCATAGACTGAATACAAGTTACATGAGACTGCCAGAAATCAGTGTTTATATAGTAGCTTTACAAATCAAAAAATAACTCCCCCGAAAAAATTACTTGTGCCACATTTAATGTTTCTCTCAAAAAGTGTTGGCTCTATATAAATCCTGTATAATAATAATAATAAATCAAACCATTTAAATACTGTAATTCAGTCAAAGGAAAATGTTTGGGTAACCACCTGGCTAAAGAAAAGCGTCAGCAGCGGCTTTGAGGGACACACAATAAGTGTCAAAGGGCCGTATGATAAGAAGAAAACTGTTAATTCACTAATACCCGATTGTCAATTTTGCCATTGTTTATGGTTTATGTGAATAATTAGGTAGCCGAGCATACAAATCCATTGTCTCGCAGTATTTGATTTTTTTTGTTGTTGTAGCTACAGTCTTTTACATTTAAATTCTAATCAAAATGTTTTTGAGTTTTTAATACATTGAGGAAAGGTTGAATTTCTATCAGAATTTTTATGGCTTTATGTGCCTCACCCCCCCCCCCATATTATCAAGCTGACACTGGATATAGAAAAGAGGTAAATGGTTGTTACAGGGCCAGCAATACAGATGTAACAGAGATGGTAACATTCCCCAATCTACTGGGGAAAAAAAAGTGTTTTTATTTTTCCTCTTAGAGATTTTCCATAAGATTTTACCCTGTGAACACAAACCGCAATGGTTCTCACTCAAGACCACTTCATTCCAAAACCAGTCGTCAAATCTTAACTGTACATGTTTAAAAACAAAGCAGGATAGAAGCAGAATAGTAGAGCTTCCATTTAAAGTTTGAATTTGATTAGACATCAGTATGGCTGCTACAGTAACGCAGGAAAAATGTAAATTAGAAGACAGGAAGCCACAACATTCTCAACTGATCAGTTTTTGGATAGTGTGAGGTGGAAAAAAAAATATCAGGAACGTTATTAGTAATGTTGAATGAAAACACCAGCCTTACACTTCACAGAACACGCATAATTGGATGCAGATTTTCAGGATTCTGTGCTGAAAACCTTAATATCATGGAAAGACTTAAGGAAATTACTTACCATTTAAAGTGACCAGCTTCTGGTTTAATGTACATAGATTTTGGTCATTTATTGTAGTTATTGATGAGGTAATCAGTTGTCTTCCAATCTTTTTGATTCCCCCATGTCTATCGATACCTGTCACGCAAGACACTACCAACCAACCATTGTTAGCATTCTACTGTATTTCATATTTTTGTCACATTTCTCAACTAATGTCAAGCCTAATTGAAGCCATACACACAGTATAATAACCATCTTTCTTTTCCCCAATGCTTATTCATGGCTGTTTAAAATAGATGTTCATATGAGTGAAGCCAAATAGGTAGATTGGATAAGGCATTGGTGGACTCTCTTTTTCAAGTGATATTGCATATCAATCTAACCATTACGTTCGAGGATAAGCCCCACCTTGTGTCAGTTGGTACCACTGCTGCATTATGTAGATGTCAACTTTCAGAAAACTGGTAGCTGGGAATGTTCAGCCTGCATCCTACAATGCATTGTTTGGTTCCTCTCAATAGATCACTGAGACTATGCTTTGCATTGTGGGATGTGGTGGGTGAATTCCATAGTCCGGACTGCAGCGACATTTTGACAAGCTGAATAAACTCATCACTACCTGCTGGTGCCTATTCTGCCATGACAGAGGTTTCAATGGAACCACAGGTTTTTTCAGAGGTTTCTAGGGCTTCCTCAAGCAGGGGCAGATCTCCCACCTGACGGTATCTGCAAAGTCACAGCTCCAGCATCACTTTGCAGTGCCAGCATGTGGGAACAGTTGGAGCCTCTTCCTTCATCTATAAGGAAAGTAACCACTGAGGCCAGTGATCTTTTTAGCCATCTGTAGGTATTGATCACACTAGCATACCATGAGCTGTAGTTAAAATTATTTTTAGCAGGGCTCCTTTGGACCAGAACGCTATTTTAAGGGTTCCTCCATGATAAAAAAAAAGGTTGCTTTAAAGATTAAAAAAGTGTTCAGAGTTCACATCCTTGCAAATCACTGGTGTGTGACTTGTTAGTTCCTTCTTGTAGTATATTGCTTTGATAACCGCATTGCTTTGTGTAAGGTTTACTATTTATCCTGTTGACTTTGTACAGAGTAATCTTGCTGTCCTTGTGTACTCTAAGTAGCAAATAACACATTTTAATACTCTCTCCACACTCTTTTATAATACTTTCTTAAGGCGGGCAGGTCTCTTTGTCAGCTTTCTTTGTACACATATCCTTCTCTGCATGGGTCATATAAGTTCCTTGGAAGCTTTCACAAGCTGCTAATATTTTTGCTATCCGCTTTTATAGCAGTTTTTAAAATGTTACAGACTGACAGATAGGAAACATTGTGACAATGTTATGCGTACACTATAAGTCATATTGCTGTTGGCAAAGGTTGTTCTTTGCTTAGGAAACTCCAATTGGTTGTGTTAGTTTAAAGCAGGCAAAGACAGGTCCCTGATGTTGTACTGTATAATATGTCCATTCCGGGTTAACCCAGAAGCAACATGGTTTGTTTGACTAATTTAGTTATTGCTTCATCATGTATATGTGATATGTGCAGAAATATAAACACAGGCAAGTACTGGGAAGTTATATCTATTTCATTGTGTTCTAGGGCTTGTTCCCCTAAAATTGTATACAAAATAGTTGCACTGATCTCAGCCAGCAAAAATGAATAGGTCAGTCCCCCAAGCAGTGATATATAACTATGATGGAGCCTGGTGAGTTCAATCCAGACCTTGGATTGAACTTGGTGAGGGGGAGTATAATTGAGTAAAGGGCTAGGAAGAGACTGTCACTATGCCCCAAATTAGCAGACAGAGTCTCTTTAATGTGAACTTTGTCAGGAGAACTATATGTGTTGCAAAGTTTTGTTGAAACTTTATTGCAGATCCTTGCTGCCTCTGTTCTGAAGTAGAGATGAGCCTAGGCTTGGTGCAAACCCAGTTTGCCTAAAGTTTGGCCAAGCGTTCTCAAAAGAAGCACCACTCCCCCCTCCTAGGCCAATGAGTAGCAGCATTCCCTGCCCCTTTGTGACATATAGCCTCGGGACAGGGAACGCACCTTTGCACAACTGATTTGGCCTGGAGAAGTGCATGGCAGTTATAGTTTTAAGCATGCTTGGGTGAACTAAGTGTGCTCCAGACCAAGGCTTTAGTGTCACTTCAAGTCTCAGGAGGTCAGCTGTGTCTGAGATGTTGCAACCTCCTAGTTTGGCACCAAAAAACACTTCCAGAATGTCACTTAGTTTACAGCCTTCCCCTGTATACATTTTGGCTAAACAACTATTGCAGCCACATGATTTACTGTTTGTCTTCTTGAAAAGCTATGCCTAAAAAGTGACCATCGAGTGTATTTAAAATAAATATGTCTTCCTTCTTAACATACAGTACTGCAGAGATGAAAGAAGGTTTTTTCAAATGCCAACACGTGATGATAGTCTTTGTCAGAAATCCCATTCACATCCATGATGCAGTGTGTACCTGAAGACATAGGGCAGACATAACAAGGCATTACAAGGACGTCTATGAGACATTGTGAAATCACAGCATAATACTTTTATAGGTCAATAGTGAGAGGAGAAGTGAATGGCTTTGCACTTGGGAATAATTCAGTGCTGAAACAGAGTCTAATGTAAAGTGATGTGTACATTTTCAGTTGTCATAGAAATGTCTCCATGGATTTCCAGTCATAGTTATGTTTTAGACATATGACTGTGTCTGCTGCTTTGGGGCTAGAGTCATGAAATCCAATATATTGTGCAGGCAGTTTCACATGAAGTCTTTATTATGCTCCTACTGGTCTGTGGTTTACGGTGGTAGATGTATACATTGTTTGCAATAAATAAGAACAGATATATTTGCACATATTGTTAATGATCAGTGAATGAACCAAAGAGTACAAAGTGCTGAAGTTATTTGGATCGATTCCAAAATCAATCTGTTGAGCAAGTGGAATCGGCTGCCAAAATAAAGAATGAAAACAAACGTACGAATGTCCCAGCAGATGGCATTTCTTTTTTATCTTTTATGAACTCCCTGCACCTGAGGGCAAATGGCACAAGCTGGCATGTAGTTAAAATGCTTTTCCCACACCAGACCCTACGTGTCCTGTTCTTCAAAACAGGAATGACACCTGCTCCATAAGGCCTTGCATGGGTTATGTCATCTTGTTTGGAAGAAGCCAGGATTGGATGTTAAAGCCCAACTCTTGTTTTAAATGCTGCCTGTGTCTTTGTTGAAGAGATTTCTCCCTGCTTCTTCTTCAGTCTGACACGCGTCACCTGGACTGGAAGTGAGAAGAAATGTCCCCAACAGAGACACAAACTGCAATACAATCTTGACAGAGGTTCCAAACATTCTCACTGTACTAGAAAATGAGACAATGTGTTTTTCTTGCTGCTTGTTTCCCCTTTCAGGCCTCATTCACACTGCCGCGCGTATACACGCGTACGTGCGTATTGTACCATATGCAACATATGCAAATAAATGGCTCCATACGCGCATGGAACCATATATTTGTGTAGCGTATATATGCGCAAAAACAGAATGGAACAGAGATGCGTCCGAGCGCGTACAGCACATTAAAAATTCCATTACGAGTGATGCATTCTGGGATTGCATATAGTGCACGCATAGACGCTTGTGTATACGTGCATAGACGCGTATATACGCAATATACAATTTTGCTTGCGTTGTGTGTAAATGAGGTTTTACTGTCGAACACCCAAGATATAGGAAATTGGGATATTTTCACTTCCTTCGTGTCCTGTCTAACATCCTCCAAGACTGTGGGAGAAAGCTTGCAGACCGGGATATACAGGTGAAACTCGAATAATTAGAATATCGTGCAAAAGTCATTGCAGTAAGTGCTGCAAAAGGGGCCCAAACCAAGTACGGAGTACATATGCATGCTTGTACTTTTCAGAGGTCCGATATTGTTCTATGTACAATCCTTGTTTTATTGATTGCATGTAATAATCTACTTTTTTGAGGTTGTGGATTTGGGGTTCTTGGGGTTTTCATGAGCTGTAAGCCATAATCATCACAATTATGACATCACGGCTTGAACTATCTTGCTTTGCATGTAATGAGTCTATCTCATATATTAGTTTCAACTTTTAAGTTGCATTAGTGAAATAAATGAACTTTGCACAATATTCTAATCGAGTTTCACCTGTAGATAACAATCTAAAGTTGACTGAGGTTGGCACTCTTTGCCACTCGCATCTTGCCATGGCTCACTTTCTCATGATGGACTCCTAAACATTTAAAGTGAGCACACAATTGAGACATTTCAGCAGATAAGCGGAATTCACAGAGTTGTCTTTTTACATTTTTATAATGAGCATCAATGGTGGTTTTATATAATCAAGCAAGGAGGGTATATTTGATATTGCGGGCCCCTGTGCATTTCTTTGTAAATCTTTCCTTCAGCGTACACTCTGCAGTTGTTTACTTATAAATGAAATGAGAGAAATTCTATGCCTATAAATATGGTAGTAGCTTGCTTGAACTTTTCGCAGGGGGTGTATGCAACATTCATTATGATACTGGATCTGCATGCAGATGCAGTATGCTAATGAAGCCATTCATTTCCTAGCAAATTGTGCTGAACTCTTGGAATATGGTTCTACTGGCTTGTGAATTTACATCTGGCAAGTATCAACACCTGCTTGACTTGATTATGCAGAATACTGAGAAAAAGTGCCGCCTCTAAAAAAAAATAATTACTTTTCTTTCAGCACTGTGTAAGTAACCCTTCCGTTTGCTGTTTTTTCAATTACTCTTCAATGGTTTCATCATGCATGTAATAGAAGTTTACAGGCTTCTTGAGAATGGTGAACTTAAAGATAAGTTACACATCCTCTGACTAAGGGAACAAGATGGTGTAAAGAACACTAATGCTGGCCATACACTATTCGATCTGTATCATTTAGTCTGCAGGTTGAACAAAAAATATCTTGCAGGTTCCTCCAACCACACTAAACAGCATGAATGGACCAGTCTCCCAGTGAGGCTACTGTATTCTGCCAGATGGTAACCACCACTGTCAGAATACATGAACAGGGCAATCTAGGTGATAAATGGTACCTCCTATATATGTTTTAGATGCAGTCTTCTGCAACCCAGACCCACCAAATAACAGAATGTTATAGCCAAAAGGGTTCAACTCTTCTAAGAGTTTTGCATGCTGTCCTTGCCCCTCTTGCCTCCATTATATTTCTTTTGGCCCATCACTATAGGAGTAACACTCCTAGGAGGGGGTGGAGCAGAACACCACATTAAAGAATAACTCCTGGCTGGAGGGAATGCTGTGGTTGCTGGCCAGCTCAGAGATTCGGGTGAGCATAACTTTGTTATTTTTGAACCTAAACAAACACTTAGCCCTTGCAGTGCGGGGGTAGCCTCACTGCATGGGTTAATACAATTTGTTACTGGAGTTCTTCTTCTTTAACAGGGGGGATTATAATGTGCCAGTTAAAGTACTGTGAACTGGATCCTCTGGATGCCTGTGCTATGAAGATTTGAGCACGCTACATTTGGTGCATATTTTATAGTTCTGACTGAACTACTTGGGTCCCAACAGTTTGTGTGTGTGTGTATCAGTGAATAAAGATGCCCTCCTTGGGATGAGTTATCTTCTTTGTAATGCTGAATGTTCTGGAATGCTTTTCTGTCAATCCTAAATATTTTCAGGCAGCTGTTGTTTTAAAATACTGATGTTAAATTGTCAACTTCCTCTAATTCTGAAACAATGTAATGAGTTTAATAGACCAGCTGCGGAACTTTACAGATATGGAAGAAACAACAGGTTCCCACTTGGCTACACAGACAGAACTATCTGTAAAGATAGAACTTTACAGATAGTTGTATACACAGTAGGTATATGTGCAAAGTAGGAAACAATGGATGCTCAGCTATATTTTCACAAACTGAACTAATATGTTTTCAAAGTTTTTATTGGTTTCCATAAGATCTTTCAAATCCGGCTTTTAACAATTGTGTCCAAATCAGCAAATTCAATATTTCTCAAATCAACATTAACTTTAAACTGAACTAATATGAATCATAAAATGTCTTCCTGTGTTTCATTGCAGGATTGCAGAGACAGAGGACAGAGAATACCCGTCAGTGGAAACAGAGGATAGTTCATCTGAGAGCAAACACAAGCCAACAAGTAAATCCTCTGAGATCTCAGACACGGCGAATGTACCCCAACAAAGCAGGGCAAGATCTGGGACCCTCCCCAGTGATTACAGATTTGTGAATGAAAATGTAAAGTACAGAAGCAGAGATATTGGCTATTCAGCTGATCCTATTTCAGAAAATCAGATTGATGTCAAGAATTTCCCACAAACTAGTGAAGGAAACCAGTGGCAAGATGCAGTGCCTGTGAACAAGAAACGTGGACCAGCACCACAAAGACCTCCTCCACCCAAGCTTGACAAATACTGGAGACAGAACGGTTCTACATCTTCTCTTGCCACTTCCACTGAATCCTTACTGACGACAGCACAAGGGAAAGGTGTTGCTCCTTATTCTCCTGCAAGCCTAGATGCCGTTAAGCCTGAGACGACACCTGGCCACAGTCCAGGGGTGCCTTCTGATAAACACTTAAGTGTCATTTTGCACAAATCCCAGCCCTCTGGGTCACTGGAGAATGTTGGGCAGCACCTAGAGAAAAAACCCGTCAATTCTGAGTCTGAAAGGTCTCCAAAGCCTTGCTATCTGCAGAAACCTGGGATGGAACCTTCACGATCACCGTCTCCTCAATTTGCTCCACAAAAGCTTACAGATAAACCTCCATTTATGGTTCAGGATGAAAACATGGCAAGGTAGATATTTAATAACCTAACACTGACCAGGCAGCATCATTTCGCAACAGTCTGTGTTGCTCACAGCTACCAATCAAATTCAGATTTATACAGAAAGTTAAAGTGTCTGACATTTTTATTGGGTGCTGGAAATAACCTAGTTATTTTTTCTACATTTAAAGTATATATCAAATCGAAAAATGTTTTAGGTTTATGACAGAGAGGGAAATCATTAAAACCCTTGAAATTTTTTTTTTTGTTCTGTGTGTCTCACTGGAGAGAATTCCTCCCACGTTCCCTCCTGGAGACATGAGAGGAAGTGAGAGAAAATCTATCCCAAGAGAGGGGAAAAGTCCTTGTTCTAGTAACAACCATAACATTTTGGATTTCTCATCATGATTCAGAAAGAAATAGTGAAGGTTGATCTGTTCAGTGTTGACACTGACAAAGGTTTTAGCACAACCTCTCTCTATGCAAAACAAAAAAAAAACTTTTAACCTCAGATATACTTGATGGTGCTATTGAAAGCTTAGTATGTTTTGGTCAGTATGGTACCTTTTTTTGTCTTGAAAGGGTACTTTTCCTCTTAAATTCAGCTAGAATGCTAATACAGACACATGGGAAATTTACATTGATTTAGATTGGTTGGGATTTTGTTAAATAAACTAAATTGATATACCTTGTATATAGCTTAAGAGTAAAAAAGAAAATATTTACCTAGAAATAATTACTATAAACTGATTTTGAAGGGTGACTCCGCTTTAGTTGAGAGGGGGAAAAATTATTTTCGGCCCAATCATATATTTTGCTTGGATTTTAGCAAAGTTAAATGCACATTTTTACCTGCTTTAGGTTTTTGTTTTTTAGGGGAAATGCTTCCAACCCTTCCCCTTTGTAGTAAGAACATCTTTACTGCTGTTGGAGGTGCCTGTTCTAACACCCTCCAAATAGACAAGACGTGAGGGGAAGTCTAAACATGGACACAGACCATAATTGTTACTTTGAATTTCACAGTACAGAAACAGATTTCAAAATTAATGGCCATTAAAAAAATGTAGGTTTCCCCTCTTCTCTGAACCGCAAAATGTTCTCTGATTGAATAAGGGGTGGTGACATCAGGGTCCACCCCTCCTCCAATTAGAGATTGCCTTGTATTCATTGATAAAAAATGTGCTCTCTGTGCCGAGTAAGCGACCCTCTGTGTTTTCAGAGCAGAGGGTAAGTTGCTCAGCGGCATACAGGACCTGCTATAAAGCACTGTCTGACAGGGCTTTACAGGATCACCCTGGCCTATCAGGTGTAAAATATGCATACTTATATTGGGCCAAGCTTGACTAATCTAAATATTTATACGTGGAGTTAAGCTTTCGGTTAGGACATTATGCATTAATACTTATTTGGTGCATATACTTTATATTGTACTTATACTTTAATTCTTATGTCTAAAATGGAAAGGTTATCATATTTTACACTGCCATAACATATTTTTTTGGGGAAGCCCGTGGTGACACAGGATGCCTCCTGTTACAAAATACAGGAAAAACTGGGTCAGAAAAGTGATTATATTTCCACCTGAAGGCATACACAATACAGAGTGCTTTGTATTTCCTTATTGGCAGTAAGTAGGTACTCTTTTTATAGCGGTCTTTCAGTTTTTGGAATTGTGATTGTCCATTGTGTTCATTAGTACTTAATATTGCTGCCTGTAGGTCCTCTGTTGCAGGGCTAGACAAATCCCAGGATCCAGGTACCCAATGCTCCTTTAAAAGTACAGCTGACGCCTAACTAACAACCAAAAAAACAGCAAGGGGACTATACTATAAAGGGTAACAATATGCTTGAAAAGCAGCATTGGACAAACCATGAGTTTTCACGCAAGCAGTAAATGAGTCCAACAATGTCCACCATTGCGCTGCTCAACCTATACATGAGCTTAAGCATTGACTTCCAAGTTGAAGCATGGTACACCTGGGTTCCTCTGGATACTTGCATTAACATCTTGCTGACACTTTAGTCAAGTTCAGTGCAGGCATGCTTTAAACTTAATCTTTTAAATTGGTTCCAGGCTCATAGAACAAACATCTCCTTTAAGTATATTTAGAGCACTCTGGCAAATCAAAAATCCAGGACACCCTGTTATGCAAATATTGATCACAGTTTCTGTGGTTATGCTGTGGCCTTGACCATGTGCTTGTTCCCCCCAATTCCTGGCCCGGTGGTTGTGGGGGTCCCGGGTAGGGGGGCTCACCTGCATCTGGGTACCCCCTTTCATAAAGGGGGCACCGAGATGCCCCCCCCCCTTGTGAATGAGTAAGGGGTAGTTATTCCCCCTACTCATTTACCAGAGAATGAAGTAAAAAGTAAATAAACATGCAACACCTTGAAAAAAATCCTTTAATTGAACAAAAACAAAATACATTTTTTGACAAGTCCTTTGTTTAAAAAAAAAGAAAAGGCTCCAATGATGCAAATCAAAGCCGGTCATGTCGTCCAGTGATGTAATCCAATGTCAATCATGATGAATGATACCCACCAACTTGCCGGAGAAATAAAAGGCCCCTCGACTCGACAGCTTACACCGAACTCCCGTTGCAAACGACTGGTCTGGCCCGAAAGCCAACAAATGGGCGGAGCAAGTTGTGATGTCACGACTTGCTTCGCCACGACAGCTCACTGTCCTCAAATGACATGTAAGCAAATGGGCGGTGCAAGTCCCGTGACGTGGACTTTTTTGTTACAAAATAGCCATACCGGGCTGCAGTGAATGGCCAAAGAGACTTTGGCTCACTTCGGTTCGGTTATTTATTAGGCCTTCGGGGACTTAGTGAATAACCCCTTAAATAGTGTACATAATAATACAAATATAACCCTTTTTCCACCAAATTCACAAAAATGTATTCAAAATATACAGATCTGTCTTAAAAATGGTGGTACCCCACTTTTTCCAGTCCTGCGCTAAAATTGTTCCATGGTCCGCATGGTTGGTATACTTCCATATGTATAACTTGTTCTTGGCATTGTCAATATGTTCTGTATTTGCTGGTAATCTTTTCGGGGGCAACAGCGAGGTTCAGAGCAATGGCCAGAAACACTAACAAATTCAGGTATCTGAGGAGGGGGCTTAGTTACACTCACGGTTAATCTTCATTTTTACATTTGCAGCATTTCCCTTGTATTGTGTATAATGGCAGAGCTGTCCTTTGCTTGACCCCATGTATTTTTTTTTTATTCTAGTGGCTTTTACATGTGTATGTTCAGAAGGAAAGTTAAACTTATATTTGTGTTATCCTGCCATGTAATTTTACAAAACAAAACCTAGCATTTAGATCTTGTGACCTCTTAACTGTGATTTAGCTGAGATTGTGGATGCTTTTCTAAATCCAGTTTCTTTGCATTGAAGTTCCACATGTTTGCTCTTTTTATAAATACCTGATTATCCAGTTTGTTAGGGATAAGCAAACAGAATAACAATTTGTGGTTTTTTTTAATATTCAGGATTGAGCGAGTGATAGACAACACTACAGTGAAGATGGTCCCCATCAAGATTGTTCATTCTGAAAGTCATGCAGAAAAGGAAAGCAGGAACAATTTGCTGAGTGCTATTGAGCCTCCTGCCTTACACACTGCTGTTGGGAAAGATCAGCTCAAGACTCTCAGCACCTCTGAACAATCATATTCTCGCTTTTGTGCTTATACAAGGCATGGGTCAGACCCAGAAGAACAGTCCAGACTAATGGACAGTCAACCAGTCCTGGAATCCTCTGAAAACACAAAAGAGGGAGCAATCTCTTCACTTCCAAGTTGTAACTCCAAGAATAAGGATTTGATTTATGCAGACTTGAAGTCAGAAGAGCTGGTAAGAGAAATAGTAGATAAAGACAAGTCTCTTGCAGACATTTTAGATCCTAACACCAAAATGATGACCACAATGGACCTCATGGAAGGAATATTCAGAAAGGATGAACATCTCCTAGAGGAAGCCCAACAACGAAGAAAGCTGCATCCAAAGGTTCCTTCTCCAAGACCTCCAGATGAAAAGTATGTATATTAAATAGCTTACATGGTGTGATGGCATTTAATCATTTACATTGGTCATGCAGTAAAGACTTTTTATTTGACTTTTGGCATTTACTAATTAATTACATACACCTAGATAGATTTGTCATGCTCAAATGACAACTGTACAATTTCCTTTAAAGTACACCTATACAGATACCACAGATTGTTACTCTTTGTATGCAACCTCCCAAGTTGCAGATGGACAAGAGTGTGTGGACGCCCCTCCAAACTGAGTTCAGGTGCTATTCTACAACAAACAAAAAGAAATTGTAGACCATTTTGCATTTCAAGCTTTGTGGCAACAGTGTGGAGAAGGCCCTTCTCTGTTCCATCATGGCTGTGCACAAAGCCAGGCTTATTCCGTCATCCAGTCCTAGGATCTATTGCTTAATTGCAACAAGTAGTCATATCTCCAAGCTGGCTGTGATGTCTGTCAGGGCTGTGCAAATCTTTGGGCTGGGTGGATAGACTTGCACATCATTCGGCAGATAACACAGCTTCAATGTATGTATTTCATCTGTGCATTTAGCAGTTTGCATGGAGTTTAGTTTTAATTTATTTCAGACCATGACTGTGGAAGGCAGATACAACAAAAGAATAATTATAACATTTTCAAGATAGTTTGTGGAATACATGTACAGGCAGTAAACCAGCTAGACAGTGGCTGGTAAGAGAAATGACAAGTAAAGGGGATGATGTCATTAACAGTAAAATCATATCAGGTGAGACATTCTTGGTTAGTACAGACAACAAAGCCCCTTTTTTTTTTTTTTTTATGCAATGCACAATTTACCTTGTATAGCAGAAGAAGAATATACAGTTGTGTGAAAAAGAAAGTACACCCTCTCTAGAGTCTATGGTTTTACATATCAGGACATAATAAAAAGTATCTGGTCCTTAAATTAGGTAAATACAACCTTATATGAACAACAATACATGACCCTGTGTCATTATTTTATTTTACAAACAAAATGGATAAGCCATGTCTGCAAAACGAAGTACACTTTATAATGCAATAGCCTTTGGCAGCGATAACTTTAAAGCCTTGGTTCTCAACTGGTGCGTCGTGACCCAAAAGTGGGTCACGACCCCATGTTCAGTGGGTCCCCATGCACCTTCCACTTTTCTAGGTGACAGGCTCATCAGCCTCCCCCTAGCGCAGCACTGTCAGTTCTTTCGCCATGCAGCCATTCAAAATATGCTGGCGCCGAGTGCCGAGCTTGAGGTAGGGTGGGCTCCATCCATATGTGCATTGCTTACAGCTCCCTCGCATGTCCTGTAGAGATGCCTGGACCGCAATCGCACCTACCACGCATTTTGGTGTGAGAAGTGCATTGCATTGCAGTTCATTTGAATGGCACCCCAAATGCACCTCCCAACCACAGTTCTATTGCCCGAATCGGAACATGCAGTACCGCAGTGCCATGCGTTCCATTGCAGTGCAACTTGGGTCACGACTTAATGACCGAGGACAAATGTGGGTCCTGAGGTTACACAGGTTCAGAACCACTGCTTTAAAGTAATTGTTTTATGTGTGACTTTCAGTCTCTCACATCGTGGAGGAATTTTTGCCCACTCTTCTTTACAACGTTGCTTCAGTTCATTGAGGTTGGGGATAAATTAGGATGCATTTTGGGTCCGGAAACAATCTGGTCTGGAGATGATAGAGGTGGTCACACTTGCGGATGATCATCTAATCATCATCTAATCAAGAGCATTTCATTAGCATCACCTGGCTGCTACTTAGCCTCTTAATTCCTATGGAATCAGTTTGGGTGCACTTCGTTTTTCACACATGGCTTCTCCATTTTGGCTTTGTTTGTAAAATAAATAATGACACAGTGTAATATGTCGTGTGTTTTTGTTGGTCATCTGAGGTTGTATTTAACTAATTTTAAGACTGTTAAGGACCGGATGATTTTTATTTATGCCCCGATAGGTAAAACTATAGAATTCCACGAGTGTGTACTGTCTTTTTCAAACAACTGTATACCCTTGTACAAGGCATTTAGGTACCATAATACCATAATTTCTAGCAGCCATAGAATAATTATCAAGAGAATTTTAAGTATGCATATACTTTCATTAGAAGCCCCATGTTTCTACATTTTCAAAAACAAACTCAATGCTGCAATTACAGCTTTGTTACACTGAGTTAGTTTAGAGAAAAAATAGTTTAGCCAGCAAAACTTGGTTTTCAGCTCTGTTTATCAGACTGAAAACAGATCAGTCCTCTGATAACTCATTCTATTGCTGCAAGAGGCCAATAACACTAAAATACTGTGCTCTGCAATGTATACATTGACATTTGTTGCATTGGGCAGCCAGAGCTTCATCTGCTGGCTGGATACTAAACTGCATATTATTAGAAAAATGTATTATTTACCTGACCACAAAAAAAAAAGTTGTCTAATACCACTATACATTCTTTTTGTTTCATTTTGTTTATAATAGTAAAGAGTTGAATGTATGATTTAATTGCTGTATTGTGCCAGAATGATTTGTTGGTAAAGGTGGTAGCAAGCTATCCGAACCACACCAAGCTCTTTGTTGCTGAGACTGGTCTTGTAAGTTTGCCAGCTCTAATCAGCCACATTGCGGTGTTTGTATCAATTTATATAAACTTAATTTGCAGTCACTTAAATAATTGAGTTGAAAATCTGGTTTGTCTAGGCGAGTCTCAACCTGAGAAAATATGTGCAATATGTGCATGTGCGAAGTCTATTGTGACTTCACTCATTACTAGGCTTAGGCTAATGCATATGGGTAGCTACAGTATAGGAAAGTATTTGGCCTAGAACAGTTTACCCAAATACTGGTGGAAAACTGCTAATAAAAGTTATGTGTTTGATGCGCTCATTGGCTATGGTAACTAGAATGATCACTATTCACAAATGCAGGCCAGCATGTCGTTTAAGGCCCAACTGAATACATTTGCGGTGCATCAAAACAGGTGTACAAAGTCTAAGGGACCATTCACACCACATCCAGATCATCTCCAGACCAGACCAGATTGTTTCTGGACCCAAAATGCATCCTAATGTATCCCAATGCTATTTCTGGCCTCTGTTCACCCCAGCGAAGCCCGTTCCAGACCAGACCAGAAAAATACTGCACGTCTCATTTTGTCTGGTCTGGAATGCACTGGAACTGAGGCAGGTTCACACCATGATCTGGACTAGATCTGGTCCGGGAAATGGTGTAAAGCTGCCCTTAGGGCCTGTTTATGTGCTTTGTGATAATGCACAGAAATAGGTGCAGTTTACTATAATGCACACATACTGTACGTTTGTTGCTGTGTTGTGCCATTAATTTTGCATAGCGCCCCAATGCACATGTGCTGGATGCTGCAGTGCCTTACAAAATAAATGTTGCAAGAGCTTGATGTTAATGCATTGAAGTTTGAATTGGCTGACTAACCGCAGTGCACGCATTTTTGTGTGTTTCTGCATGCTACATTAGTCAGCCCATTTAAAATGAATGTGCATGGTGTGAATGGGGTCTTACAGTTTATCTTGTTTAGAAAAGAACCACAGCCGAAGGGAAAGGTCTGTCCTTTTGACAGAATGCTTTAATGCAGGACCCTCGCTCTTTGTGTGGAAGAATTTAGTGTTTTTTTTTTTTATTATTTGGATAGAATATGGAAGAGTTAGGCCACCTTGTTAAGTTTTTATTCCTGCCCGTGTCTCCTTACTAAGGTCAATTCTAAAAATTCTGAGTTGTCAATAAAGCCAGAGATGAGGGAAAATCCTCCATTAGAGAGCTTTTCCTGCGACAACTCTCTAAAATGCGGAATCCATTTACTTTGAAGGGATTTCCTCATTTCTAGTTGCATCTTCAAGACAGGAAGTAAAGGGAAATCTCCCCAGCCTAACACATGCAGCATAAAGCAATCTAATTAGCAGTTGTAACCCTTCTGTACTCTGACTTAAAGTAAATAAAACATTTTTGGTTTGCATACACATTAACAACATATCTTGCGTCTCTGTGGAGCTTAGCAGATGTCTTTCACCGAAATCAGGCAGGTGCTCTTTTTGCAAGGGTTGCTTTTTGATTCCAGCTTTCATTGACAAGAAGTTAATAGTTCAAATCCGCTACAGCCGATTGTTGTTTAATAATCAGAAATATGCCCCACATGTTACATTACTAGGCCATTGTCCAATGTATAATGTTGTACTATGTTATCCTACAGAAAAGAGGACCAGAATACAACTGCAGCAACTTCATTGACGACCAGTTCTACATACTACAGCACTTCCGCACCCAAAGCTGAGCTTCTCATCAAAATGAAAGATATGCAAGAGCAGCAGCACACTGAGGAGAATTCAGAGGAAGAGCTGGGCCATAATTTATATGAAAAAAAGGTAACCAATTGTAAATTCTACCAGTGTAACTCTGAGAGTCGTCAGATCAGCAGATTGTGTCACCATGGAAATGAGATCATTACCTGAGCACAACTGAATAAAACTTGCTGCATATAAGTTTCAACTGGTTTTATATCGAACCCTAATGCAGTGTCCAAAAAATATATGTAAAGGACTTAGAAACATTAAAACCTGTCAGTTGCTGTTCTTCCTTCTCAAACTGCCGTATTGAAGGAGAAAAAAATCTGCTTACATTATACAACTTTTCCTGTTGTGCTACATGTAAGCTATTCTGTCCACCATGATGATATACTGCAGGGGTGTGCCACACACAGCTCAGAGTATCAGGTCCTTAGAGAGATGATGTAAAATCCACACCCCCTCCTCTTCTCCTCCAATCACATAAAGCTTTGTATTCTTTGAGAAAAATACAAGGCGTTTTGTAAATGGGCAAGTAGTGGGGGGGGACTGGGAAGCGATTAAGCACTTCACCGCTCAAGTCAAATCATTCACTCCCCACAGCACCTGGAAGCCAATTATTTATGTACGGGATCTGGCTTGCTGCAAGTTTAGATTTTTATGCTTTCCAGTAGGGATGTCCCGATGCCACTTTTTCAGGCCCAAGTACAAGTACATCCCCTCCTGTACTTGCCGATACCAATTACCAATACTTTTTCTTAAATGGACAGGTGACTTTAAATGATCCATAGTACAACTACATGTTATGTACTATGGATCATGATTTAACCTATTCATGTTAGCAGGGGAGAATTGTAAATCTATTGCTGGAGTGTAGTGGAGGTGTGTGCTGTATATATGTACTACATATACATTACGCACATCCAGTACACTATAGCAATAGATTTACAGCCAGCCCCGTCCCAGCTTCCCTCACTCACAGTTTCACTCCGATCCCTGTTGCCTCACGTGGTGCCTCTTGTAGTCGGCGCTGGGCATGATCGCTGCATCGCGTCTCGCTGCTCAGCTTGTGTGAGGCGCTCGCAATTCTGCCCTGCTAACATGACTAGGTTAAATCATGATCCATAGTACATATACAGCACATATTTTTATTTGTGTCATTTCACATACAATTCCATAAATTACATAATGATATCATTAACCTCTACATATATGGCTATTTCATATCTAAAATTTCTTAATTTATTCTTAATTACAGGTGAAAAATATATCATAACAGATGAAAAATACTAGTACTTGTGATTAATTGAATAATAAACTAACCTTTCACCATTACTTATCTAGCCATAAAAAGAGAGGGCAAAGAGCATTATATTGTCTGAAATGCCACTCAATTACGGCCCCGTACCTTTTCTCTTACCCTGTTTATTCATAAAAAAAAACCCTATCATACCCACTCCTTCATCCATCCCTCCCCCCCTCCCCTCCTCCCCTAGATCCAAACTTGTTCCCTCCCCTAAAAAAGGAAAAGGAAAAAAAAAATGTAAAAAAAATTGCACAAGAAAGGGAAAAGAGGAAATATGCTATTCCTCCTTTTTTTTTAATTTTTTTTATAAATATCGTTGCATCTCTATTAAGCCAATAAAAGCCCTCCATGGTCTCCATTTTTCTACAAAT
>NW_017307410.1:565737-568249 GCF_000935625.1 Nanorana parkeri | reverse complement strand
AGAAGAAGAGATTGTTGTAGTGACTGAACAAGGAGAATGTGAAACTCTTTTCTGTATTTAGTGTTTATTACTCACCTGAGCTGATCTCTGGAGAACGTTCCTCCTCCTTACACGGCTCAACATCCATCATAGACGGATCTTCAGCTTCCTCCTTACACGGCTCATCATCCCTCACATACAGCTTTTCTGGCTCGTGCCGGTTCTCCATCATGATGTCCTTGTAGAGGTCCCGGTCTCCTTCTAGATACTCCCACTCCTCCATGAAGAAATAGACAGAGACATCCTGACACCTTATAGGAACCTGACACACACAATGATACAGTCACCACCCAGACACATCCCTTGTCTGTTCCTGGATCATGTCCCAGAATTCCCGGCACCGCTCACCTCTCCCGTCAGCAGCTCAATCATCTCGCTGGTGACTTCTTCAACCTTCTTGTTCTTTCTCAGGGAGTGAGATGGAGGATCTATGTCGGGGTTTTGGATCTTCATCATGTTGGAAGCCACCAAGCCATCAGATAACTTGAAAGCGATATAATTCTATATTAAAAGCCAAAACACAAATTATGTCACCATCCAAAGTAGATTCAACTTCCCCAATGTAATAAAATTAATGTCATTACAATAAGCTTAACCTCTCCAATCAGGTCGGTGTTTTATTAATAGAGGTAAGAGTGATGTCATGTGACCTCCCTAAAATCCTCAGTTATCTGGTCAGGTCTGCAAAATAGTGATAGGTGATGCTATGTCTGACTCCCAAAATCCTCCTCACCTCTCCGGTCAGGTCTGTGTTTCATTAATAGAGATAAGAGTGATGTCATGTGACCTCCCAGAATCCTCCTCACCTCTCCGGTCAGGTCTGTGTATTATTATTAGAGATAAGAGTGATGTCATGTGACCTCCCAGAATCCTCCTCTCCGGTCAGCATGTAGATGATCTCCAGGGTGAGGTTTATTATCCTATCAGTCATGTGACCGCGCTCCGTCTCCATCTTCAATCAGGTGATTTTTTTTTAGGTGTTTCCTTGGAAATTGTGTCTGTCTTCGTTTTGGGTCTCCCCTTTACTAAGCGTCCATGACCTGCCCCCCTCCCCCCCCTTTCCAATCCAGATCACAGAGATTGTTGGGACCCCGTATTATCATAATAAGAAGACGTTATTACCTTTTCTTCACCGGATACACATTCTCTACTGTCACATCCCTACCAGGACTTTAGGAGTAATATATCCTTCCTCTTCCTCCTATTCTGGTCTACAACAAAATGGCCACCACCCCTCCAGAACTGAGCACACTTCTCGCATGGCAGACGATTGCCCTCTAGTGGTGACTCCAACCTGGATGTATGGAGAATAATAATGACCATAGAGGGGACAGATGGCTTCCCAGGACAGAGGGGGGTCTCCATGTACCCAGCCTGAGCTGGAATCATATTTGTATTATAACTATATGATAGTATGATATGTTTACCGTATGTCTTTATCTTCCTTATTGTATAACGCAGGATAGCTCCGTCATTGTTACAGATTCCAGATTTAGTATCGTGTACAGAGGCGCAAGAAGGGTGGAGTCATCCAAAGCCATCCTGGACACAATGGTGCTCACACCAATACTTTCAGATCAGAGTCAGCTCTGGACACACTCCATGACCCTCAGTGCTAGGGTTGCCACCCGTCCGGTTTTTACCCGGACAGTCCGGTTTTGGAGTGCTGTGTACGGGTGCCCAATAGGGTTGCCACCTGTCCAGGATTCACCCGGACAGTTCGGGTTTTTGAATGCTGTGTTCGGGTTTCATGGCAGCTGAGACCCGGACACAAGATGTCAGGCAGACAGGGGCAACCAAAATTAGGATAGGGGCTACTGGCCCCCCACTGAAAATAGTCTCTACTGTGATCTTTACATATGAATGGGCGGCACTTTTTACATTTCTCCCACAAAAGTGACCGTGCGTTGCTGGAGTGTTCGGGTTTCGCTTGAAGAAAAGGTGGCAAACCTAGTGCCCAACCAGCGGGCACCCGGACACAAGACACTCAGTGCCGACACTGGCACTTTAACTTTTCTGCAGGCAGCCTGTGCCCGTAGCTCTGAGGAAGTTCCGGTTTGCCCGAGGACCTGCGACCAGAACGGGGCTATGGCACTGGCCCCTCTGCAGGCAGTCAGGCACCGCAGAGCACCTGAGAGGACCGGGGAAGGGGAGCCTAGATGTTCGCGCAGAGACTCAGCCGAGAGTGAGACGATATGACCGGAGGACGGAGGAGGAAAGCTGTCAGCAGGTATGAGAAGCTCTCCTGCACTCACAGCTTCTCCTATACATTCCGGCCGGGAGTAGCGTGGGGAGGGGGGAATTCTTCTCCATGTCTCAGTCTCCTCTCTTCCTCCCCTGGCTGCTTGAACTATGAGCGGGCTGAATAGCGATGCTGTGTGTGTATCCTGTATTTTGTGTATCCATTGCGTTTCCTGTTTTGCGTGTCCTGTATTTTTTTACATAGTATTTGAGGTTGAATAAAGACATTAGT
>NW_017307410.1:503101-560094 GCF_000935625.1 Nanorana parkeri | reverse complement strand
GGATCATGTCCCAGAATTCCCGGCACCGCTCACCTCTCCTTGAGAGAGTGGCGTCCGACCCAGCTATCTGCAAACCACCGTTGGAGATGGACGGCTCACTCTAACCAACAGGGATCGTCCCAAAGAATAAAACTTTGTTTGAATTTACCGAACAACAGGAAAGCTAAGTAATTATATTCCCCCACGCTACACCATGAATTGTCGTGACAGGGGAGGGGCTGGATTCCCCCCTGCCCGCTCCGAAACGCCAGCGCTGACTGGCGGAACGGATGGGGGAGGGGGTGGGTACAGCTGGCTCTGCCTCTAGATAGGCAGAGCCAGCTGTCAGTCACGCAGCTGGGCGGATCCAGACATAATTGTCAGGATCCGCTTCAGCTGCGGCGTCTCAGTATACTGAGCCTAGGGTGACGGGAGGACGCTAGTTTGTGTCCTCCCGTTACCCTAAGGAGAACTATGGGGAAAAGCCCTAACCCCATAGTTCTCCTTTAAGTGTTGTAGATGAATCCTATCTACAGACTTAGCCGATACATGTGCACTCCAGATTATGATTGTTAAAGCTTGAGCACAGTCACGTTTTTTTTTAGACATTCACATTAACCATATAAAGGTGCCCGCAATGTCACATATAGATCGCAGTCACAGATGATACTGTCACATATGCGGCATTGGTTTGAGTTCCCACTCACAGCGAATGAATGTAGAATCACAGACAGGCAACTTCATGGAATAATTGATTGCACGTTTCTGTATTGAGCCACTTTATCTTAGAACTGTTCAGCACTAATTCATTCACGTACCACAGTTAATAGCACCTCAATCATCTCGCTGGTGACTTCTTCCACCTTCTTCTTCTTTCTCAGGGAGTGAGATGGAGGATCTATGTCGGGGTTTTGGATCTTCATCATGTTGGAAGACACCAAGCCATCAGATAACTTGAAAGCGATATAATTCTATATTAAAAGCCAAAAGACCAACTTATGTCACCATCCAAAGTAGATTCAACTTTCCCAATTCATCAACATAATTCTCATTACAATAAGTTTCACCTCTCTGGTCAGGTCTGTGTTTTATTAATAGAGATAAGAGTGATGTCATGTGACCTCCCAGAATCCTCCTCACCTCCCTGGTCAGGTCTGTGTTTTATTAATAGAGATAAGAGTGATGTCATGTGACCTCCCAGAATCCTCCTCACCTCTCCGGTCAGGTCTGCGTTTTATTACTAGAGATAAGGGTGATTTCATGTGACCTCCCAGAATCCTCCTCACCTCTCTGGTCAGGTCTGCGTTTTATTACTAGAGATAAGAGTTATGTCATGTGACCTCCCAGAATCCTCCTCACCTCTCTAGTCAGGTCTGCGTTTTATTACTAGAGATAAGAGTGATGTCATGTGACCTCCCAGAATCCTCCTCACCTCTCCGGTCAGGTCTGCGATTTATTACTAGAGATAAGAGTGATGTCATGTGACCTCCCAGAATCCTCCTCACCTCTCCGGTCAGGTCTGTGTTTTATTAATAGAGATAAGAGTGATGTCATGTGACCTCCCAGAATCCTCCTCACCTCTCCGGTCAGCAGGTAGATGATCTCCAGGGTGAGGTTTAATATCCTCTCAGTCATGTGACCACGCTCCTTCTCTATCTTCAATCAGGGCATATTTTTTGAGGTGTTTGTCTTCGTTTTGGCTCTGCCAGGGCCCTTTACTAAGCGTCCAATGTTTCGGGGGGACAACCCACCTTTCTCAAGGCATCTATCACCGTATCGTGTGCAGGGATCACTCTTGTAGCTCTCTCAATATATATGGTGGGGCCAATAGATGGATCCTCCCACTTTCTTTTTCTAAATTCCTATAAAGAACACAGAATCATCTTTCACCACATGACTGACCCCGACAGGCTCCACGCTGTTGGAAAAAGGCAAGTTGCTGTGAAGGAAAAGACATAAAAGAAGAAAGGAAAACTGAAGTCTGAAGTCACAATATCTACAGAATGACCAATAAGAAAATTCCCGGGAACGCCCCGAAACAGAGCCTGATTTTAGATGAACCAATCCCACCTAAGTACTTTATATAAGGCACATGACCTGACCCCCCCCAATCCCACGATCCCTCCATCCAGATCACAGAGATTGTTGGGACCCCGTATTATGATAATAAGAAGACGTTATTACCTTTTCTACACCGGGTACACATTCTCTACTGTCACATCTCTACCAGGACTTTAGGAGTAAAATATCCTTCCTCTGCCTCCTATTCTGGTCTACAACAAAATGGCTACATTGCCCCAGATTTGATATTTGCCTGAATTTCAGCTCTTCCCCTTTATCCAAAACACGTGATTAAAATCAGAATATCTACAGAATGACCAATAAGAAATTTCCCAGGAACACCCCGAAACAGAGCCCAATTTTAGATGAACCAATCCCACCTGAGTACTTTATATAAGGCACATGACCTGACCCCCCCCTCCCAATCCCACGATCCCTCCATCCAGATCTCAGAGATTGTTGGGACCCCGTATTATCATAATAAGAAGACATTATTACCTTTTCCTCACCGGGTACACATTCTCTACGGTCACATCTCTACCAGGACTTTAGGAGTAAAATATCCTTCCTCTTCCTCCTATTCTGGTCTACAACAAAATGGCTACATTGACCCAGATTTGATATTTGCCTGAATTTCAGCTCTTCCACTTTATCCAAAACACGTGATCCAATAACTCACAGACAGCCCCTTCTATAGAAATTGCTAATAAGAATGAATAAGAAGCCGATATTACCACCTCCTCCTCACTGGCCACACAAAGCAGCAGGAAATTTATTTCACATAAAAACTCCTCTGTCCGCCTCTTCCAGACTACAACAAAATGGCCGCCGCCGCCCCCCGGAACTGAGGAGACTTCATCCTCTCGCATGGCAGACGATTGCCCTCTAGTGGTGACTCCATATACTGGATCTATGGAGAATAATAATGACCATAGAGGGTACAGACAGCTTCCCAGGACAGAGGGGGGTCTCCATGTACCTTTTTTCCTATTTGAATTATAACAATATAATAGATAATTGGGGGGAAATGTCTTTATAATATTGGGCCGTATCTGTGATGTAACTGTCTGGGCCAGCTGAGATCACCTGAATGCCCTCCATCTTGATCCAAAGATAAGGAAGGTGTTTCAGAGGAGGAAAAGTATAGATCAGGCGGTTCTGGTTCTACTGAGTGACCGGAACATCCACTGCTTCCTTCCGCCACAACGATCTCTGCAGACAAACCCGTCTAGTTTGTTGTTGTACCTGGATCACTGGAGGTCCACATCCCGCATCCCCCACCTGTGACACAGGTCCTGAAACACTTCTTGGTGTCAAAGGACCCGTGTTCTGTTTCAGATAAAGATTTCTATAATTGAACATACTTCCGGAGACCCAGCTTGTGTGGACCGTATGGCAACTTGCTTAGATTGGACTTGGGCTGCTCATCCTGGAGGAACCGCTCAGAGTACTGCTTCATCGGCAAAGTGGACTGAGTACGTGGTGGGAGAGGAGCGTCTTTTACAAAGTGTCATGAGATTTCATATTAATATTCAAAATCTTATTTTGTAAAAAAAAGTACGGCCAATGGTGTTCAGTAGATACCGATTTTTTCGATATCTATATTTATTTTCCGGTACTCGCAGATACCGGAAGTCATATTAAGGAAGCCGGGCGACAAGTAATGACTCGCCGCACCACTTCCTAAATAGCCAGGAAGCCGTCTCCATTCTCTGTCACCACCAGGTGGCGAGTAAGTATAGAGCTGGCTTTCTGGCCAATCAGGAAGCCGGGGGGCGGGCAATGACTCGCTGCCTGACTTCCTGATGGCCAGCTTCCCGACCAATCAGGAAGCCGGACGGTGAGTCATTACACACCGCCCTGCTTCCTGATTGGCCATGGAGCCCACTTCCTAGACAATCAGGAAGCCGGGGGGGGGAATCGTTACCCGCCCCCAGCTTCCTGATTGGCTGTAAAAAACAGCTCCATGCTCCCTGGTGACGAGGGAGCATGAAGTAAGCCCGGCCAATCAGGAGGGAGCGCTGTCATGTTGGATGGCTGAGCGGTGAGGAGGAGAGAAACCGCAGCTTTCAGGATGGCCGAGCAGTGAGTAAAGCGGCGCCGCTGTCATCTCCTATGTGATCACTCCAGTGTTTGTAAATAACTGGGGACACATAGTACTATGTGTCCCCAGTTATGAATGAATAGGATGGGATTTACATCACTTCCTGTTCATTCATGAATTTCTGAATGGGGAGCAGCACTCAGTGGCTCCTCCCCATTCAAAAACGGGTGATAGTAAATCTTTAACCATCAGTTTCTGAATGAATAGGAGGAGCCTCTGTACTGAGTGCTCTCTATTCATTTAGAACAGAGGATGCAGAAAAAGAAATTGAGGACTTTGTGTCCTCAATTTCTTTTCTATTTTGAAAGGTAAATGTCAGGGATCTGTTTAGACCCCTAATATTTCCCGAAGCCCCCCAACAGTAAAAAGAAAAAAAAATTTAAAAAATGATTTTTAAAAAGTGAAAACTGCCCCTCCCCCCCACACACATATTATTAGACATGTGCAAAGACTAAAAATTTCATTTCAGATGAATTGAACGAAAACTAAAAACGTTTTCATTCGTTTCATCAAACAAAACAAATTTTTATGCTATTTTGGATTCAGCCATTGGCGTGTTCTGGAGGCGGGGCGCATGACGTCATATGACACCGCACGTGTTGGGCGCCGCCATCTTGGTGTATATCTAGGTATACACCAAGATGGTGGGGCCAATATCGGCGTGTGACGTCACCTGATGTTACGCATGCATGGTGTCATGTAACGTCATGCTCCCCGCCTCCAAGATGGTGGCATGCATTTGGAGAATGTGCCTTCTGAGCCTGATGACGGGGACCCAACGTGGCCCCCGAAAGTACTTGTGATTTTGAATGACCGTTGTCATTAAAATGTATTGAATCTACTTTTGGAGTGCTGGTGACATCTTTTGGAATTACTACTTGACTACACGGTGCCTCTGTGGTCGCCACAAGCACCCTATTACAGACATCATCTCCTAGGAGATCCGGTAAGGAGTGCAGTAAGACACACACAATTTGGTGGTCAACATAGTCGCCGCACATTCTCAAACAAATTATTATTAGGTGCCGGATTACATTTTTCGTATATTCGGACATATAGTAATTCATTCATTTCCATGTAGTCCGGGTTTTGTGTTCTGTTTTCTATTTTTACTTTTCTAGATATATTGACGTGAAAAAAGGGATCGGCATGACAACCGGGCACTTTATCTTTATAGATTCTATTTTAGTTTGACATTCATTGTTTGCCTTCTGTTGTTTTATTTCATAAGAATACTTATATTGTGACGACAAGTTGAATAACATTTTTAGTTTTATCATACTTTTTAATGTTTCTTTGGGGCTTAACAAAATGGGAGTCTTTATTGGGGAAAAGGGGTGTGGTTACTGAGGGGTGTGGTCAGAGAGGGATGTGGTCACTGAGGGGCACTCTAAAGCTTTCTTCCACAGGGCGCCTAAAGACGGCCCTGTTCCTATCTCATTATTAAAGAATGACCTGAAGGTCTTGACCAAAATCCCGGTGACTAGGTTGAGCAAGGGGATCTCTTCTCTGAGATGACCTCTTGCTCTTCCTATCTCATTATTAGACTATGACCTGAAGGTCTTGACCAAAATCCCGGTGACTAGGTTGAGTAAGGTGATCTCTTCTCTGAGATGACCTCTTGCTCTTCCTATCTCATTATTAGACTATGACCTGAAGGTCTTGACCAAAATCCTGGTGGCCAGGTTGATGTAGTACTTTTGTTGTATAGTAAAAACGCAAACAAATACTATTGGGTCAGTTTCCTTGGTTTTACTACAAGAACCAGATACACAAATAGCAAAACCCCCCCCCCCCCCCCATGGCATCCTATGAGGGCATCCGAAGAGGAACCAGAAAGATGTAGACCTTCAATAGACATGCATAGCGTGCGTTTTGTACATCTGGAGAAGCCAAAGAGTTCTCTGCATATTCACTGATAGGGACTCCTTTGGGACAATGCCAACTAATCCATCTACGTCATAGTATCGGGCCGAAGTCATAAGCTCTAAACCTTCTACAAAGACCGGATCAGGAAGGGTAGCCAGATTCCTCGACATCAGGTTGGTCCATTCCCCGGAGGTTGAACACATTCCAGGTATGGCGGGGAGATAGCAAGGACCTGTGAGCGGAGACAATGATCTGGAAAGCGTTTGCATATGGGATCCTTCAACACTGGTGCATGCTCAGTGGGTTCAGTGTTGTATTAAGCCGGGATATTGGTCTATTGGTATTGGTCTATTAGGCGTGTGGGAAGAGTGAATTGTTCATCAGTCACCGTTCAAAGCAAGTAGGGAGTGACCCAGAAACGTTGTGACAGTCTTGCGGCCTTTCAGGGATCTCGGACTAGTAACAGAAACTGGCTCTTGTTCTAATTTTAAGGTGGCGTGCGCCACATCAATACCACGGCATGGTATCCTCAAGCTTGAATGGAAGCTGCGTTATGAACATGAAGACGGCTTCTGCTTGGTGTGAATTTTCTTATGCAATGTAAGATTGCTGTGCTGACTGAAACACTTTCCACATTCCGAACATGAATACGGCTTCTCCCCAGTGTGAATTCTCCAATGCGAAGCAAGACCGTTCCTCTGAGTAAAGCTTTTTCCACACTCGGAACAGGAATACGGCTTCTCCCCTGTGTGAGTTCTCTGGTGTTGTACAAGATCTGTGTTCGTAGCAAAACACTTCCCGCATTCTGAGCATGAATATGGTTTCTCTCCTGTGTGAGTTCTCTCATGCGAAACAAGACCGGTCTTCTCACGAAAGCATTTCCCACATTCGGAACATGAATACGGCCTCTCCCCGGTGTGAGTTCTCCCATGCGAAACAAGACTAGCCCTTTGACTAAAGCATTTCCCACATTCAGAACAGGAATACGGCTTCTCCCCCGTGTGAGTTCTCCAGTGTTGTACAAGATCTGTGTTCATAGCAAAACTTTTCCCGCATTCCGAACATGAATACGGCTTCTCTCCTGTGTGAGCTCTCTGATGTCGGAGAAGGCTATCGTTTTTCATAAAACATTTCCCGCACTGGGAACAGGAGTATGCCTTGTGCCTGTCCGTCGGTGTAAAGCCTGTGTGAGTCCATTGGTGTAAAGTGAGAGTTGACTTGTGCATGAAATGTTTGCCACATTCCGTACATGAATATGGTTTCTCTGCTGTGTGAGTTCTCTCATGTAAAATAAGACTGGTCCTCTGACTAAAGCATTTCCCACATTCAGAACAAGAATACGGCTTCTCCCCCGTGTGAGTTCTCTGGTGTTGTACAAGATCTGTGTTCATAGCAAAACACTTCCCGCATTCCAAGCATGAAAACGGCTTCTGCCCTGTGTGAGCTCTCTGATGTCGGAGAAGGCCAGCATTTTTCTTAAAACTTTTCCCGCACTCGTAACAGGAGTACGGCTTGTGCGGATCCGTCGGCGGAAAGCCTGTATGAGTCCGTCGGTGTATTTCTTCTGCCGTCTTCTCAACTTTGATGTTTCTCTGAGTGTCTCCGGGGTCTGTGAATAAAGATGAGAGTGAAGCCCCCTGTACTGAGATGTATGAGAGACCCCAGAGAGTGTGTGTGGGGGGGAGACTGGTCACGTCTCTTGGCTGGTAACACACAATGACATGATGTGAGAAGGAGAGCCGGAGTCTAATAGAGGCTGATGGCTCCTGACTCCCCCCACTAGACACATTCCGTCCCCCCATTACTGTCTACTGACAGAGGAGGGGGGAGAAGAAGAGATTGTTATAGAGAGTGAACAAGGAGAATCTGGGACTCTTCTCTGGATTTAGTGTTTATTACTCACCTGTGCTGATCTCTGGAGAACGTTCCTCCTCCTTACACGGCTCATCACCCCTCACATACGGCTCTTCTGGCTCCTCTTTAACTTCTGTTTTACAGTCAATCCAGTGTACGTCCAGTGTACCCTACACGGGGATAAAACGGTTCTTGAACATAAAAGCAGTATTGCCTCAATAACGATCACAAAGTAAGATACTTCAAATATAGAAAAGCCTCCACCAGATCTGCTGAGGAACTCCTGTCATCTTACCGGAACAATAAGTATGAGAAGACAGAGGACATTATCTACATTATGATTCAGAATGAAACATAGTATTAGTTATCATTAGGATGCTAAGTTCCATCTACCTGATCATCCTGATGTTCCTGTGTGGAATCCCGGGAATACAGGGGACGGGTCTGAGGGATCTTCTGATGTTCCTGTGTGGAATCCCGGGAATACAGAGGACGGGTCTGAGGGATCTTCTGATGTTCCTGTGTGGAGTCCCGGGAATACAGAGGACGGGCCTGAGGGATCTCCTGATGTTTCTGTGTGGAATCCCGGGAATACAGAGGACGGGTCTGAGGGATCTCCTGATGTTCCTGTGTGGAATCCCGGGAATACAGAGGACAGGGACATCTCTCTGGGGTATTTCTGTTACTGGATCCATCTGTAGGAAACACACACACTGACTGAATACATTGTTTCTATGTCTTTATATCAGAGGATGTGTGTATCTAGGGGCATCCTCAATACTCAAGAAATGAAAGTCTCCTCTTACCCGGTGATGTGAGGGGCGGCCGGTTCTCCATCATGACATCCTTGTAGAGATCCCGGTATCCTTCTAGATACTCCCACTCCTCCATGGAGAAATCGACAGAGACATCCTGACACCTTATAGGAACCTGACACACACAATGATACAGTCACCACCCAGACACATCCCTTGTCTGTTCCTGGATCATGTCCCAGAATTCCCGGCACCGCTCACCTCTCCTGTCAGCAGCTCAATCATCTTGCTGGTGACTTCTTCCACCTTCTTGGTCTTTCTCAGGGAGTGAGATGGAGGATCTATAACAGGGTTTTGGATCTTCATCATGTTGGAAGCCACCAAGCCATCAGACAACTTGAAAGCGATATAATTCTATATAATAAAAGCCAAAACACAACTTATGTCACCATCCAAAGTAGATGAAACTTTCCCGATTCATCAACATAATTCTCATTACAATAAGTTTCACCTCTCCGGTCAGGTCTGTGTTTTATTACTAGAGATAAGAGTGATGTCATGTGACCTCCCAGAATCCTCCTCTCCGGTCAGGTCTGTGTTTTATTAATAGAGATAAGAGTGATGCCATGTGACCTCCCAGAATCCTCCTCACCTCTCCGCTCAGCAGGTAGATGATTTCCAGGGTGAGGTTTAATATCCTCTCAGTCATGTGACCGCGCTCCGTCTCCATCTTCAATCAGGTGATATTTTTTGAGGTGTTTGTCTTCGTTTTGGGTCTCCCCTTTACTAAGCGTCCAATGTTTTGGGGGACACAACTCACCTTTCTTGAGGCATCTATCACAGTTGCACTCTTGTAGCTCTCTCAATATATATGGTGGGGCCAAAAGATGGATCCTCCCACTTTCTTTTTCTAAATTCCTATAAAGAACGCAGAATCATCGTTCACCACATGACTGACCCCGACAGGCTCCACGCTGTTGGAAAAAGGCAAGTTGCTGTGAAGACATAAAAGAAGAAAGGAAAACTGAAGTCTGAAGTCACAATATCTACAGAATGACTAATAAGAAAGTTCCCGGGAACCCCCCGAAGCAGAGCCCAATTTTAGATGAACCAATCCCACCTAAGTACTTTTTATGGGACATGACCTGACCCCCCCAATCCCACGATCCCTCCATCCAGATCTCAGAGATTGTTGGGACCCCGTATTATCATAATAAGAAGACGTTATTACCTTTTCCTCACCGGGTACACATTCTCTACTGTCACATCCCTACCAGGACTTTAGGAGTAATATATCCTTCCTCTTCCTCCTATTCTGGTCTACAACAAAATGGCCGCCACCCCTCCAGAACTGAGCACACTTCTTCTCGCATGGCAGACATTTGCCCTCTAGTGGTGACTCCAACCTGGATGTATGGAGAAGAATAATGACCATAGAGGGGACAGACAACTTCCCAGGACAGAAAGGGGGGTCCCCATGTACCCAGCCTGAGCTGGAATCATATTTGTATTATAAATATATGATAGATAATTCGCGGAAAATGTATCTATAATATCAGACTGTATCGGTGATGTAACGCACTATGTTTACCGTGAACTGATTTTTTTATCTTCCTTATTGTATAACGCAGCATAGCTCCGTCATTGTTACCCTTTTAAAATGTAGTATCGTGTACAGAGGCGCAAGAAGGATGGAGTCATCCAAGTCTATCCTGGACACAATGGCGCTCACACCAATACTTCCAGATCAGAGTCAGCTCTGGACACACTCCATGAGCCTCAGTGTTCTACTGGTGTGAACGAAACCCAGATCTGCAAAGCAAGAGGATGAACTACTTAGCTATGGTGCTGCCCCGTGTCCGTGGCCTGGACAGATGTCAGAGGAGCCAATGTGATATTTCTGGGCCAGCTGAGATCACTGGAATGCCCTCCATCTTGATCCAAAGATAAGGAAGGTGTTTCAGAGGAGGAAAAGCATAGATCGGGTTGTACTGGTACTATGGAGTGACCAGAACATCCACTGCTTCCTTCCGCCACAAGGATCTCTGCAGACAAACCCGTCTAGTTTGTTGTTGAACCTGGATCACTGGAAGTCCACATCTGGCATCCCCACCTGTGACACAGGTCCTGAAACACTTCTGGGTGTCAAAGGACCCGTGTTCAGATAAAGATTTCTAAAATTGAACATGCTGCCGGAGACCCAGCTTGTGTGGACCGTATGGCAACTTGCTTAGATTGGACTTGGGCTGCTCATCCTGGAGGAACCGCTCAGAGTACTGCTTCATCGGCAAAGTGGACAGAGTACGTGGAGGGAGAGGAGCGTCTTGTACAAAGTGTCATGAGATTTTCATAATAATATTCAAAATCTTATTTTGGTAGTCAGGAAATGTACGGCCAATGGTTTTCGGCAGGGATGCACCGATATCGTTTTTTTGGTATCCAGTGCCGATATTTTTCTTCTGGTACACGCCGATACAGGAAGTCCCGCTAAGGAAGCCGGGCGGCGTGTAATGACTCGCCGCCCAGCTTCCTAAATAGCCGGGAAGCCGTCTCCATTCTCCTTCGCCACCAGGTGACGAGTAAGAATGGAGCTTGCTTTCTGGCCAATCAGGAAGCCGAGGGGTGGGCAATGACTTGCTGCCTGACTTCCTGATTGGCCAGCTTCCCGACCATTGGCCGTGGAGCCGACTTCCTGGACAATCAGGAAGTCGGGGGGAGGGGGAATAATTACCCGCCCCCCAGCTTCCTGATTGGCTATGAAACCAGCTCCATGCTCCCTCGTGGCGAGGGAGCATGAAGGCCGGGCGGAGTATAATGACTCACCGCCCGGCTTTCTGATACCGGACACACCACTGTGTTCAGTAAAGGCAGCAGGCTGTCTGGAGGGGCCATTGTTTACAGTGATGGGATTAAGCTCTTTTCTAATTAAGACAATCCAATGCGGCACCTAACTGTCTGGGGGAGGGGACTGTTCGATGTAACAATGAATGCTTATCTGATCCTGTGAGGTAGAAACTCTGTGTGCTCTTCCTTAATAAAGCAGTTCTTGATTTCCTCTTGATAGACACATTAGAGAAGAAATCGTCCATGCCCTATAGGCCGTTTAAATATTTAAAATCTAAACTTCAAACCCTCAGCCTCTGTGACGCGTGGCGCACCCTTCAGCCAGATGGCAGAGATTTCACATACTATTCCCCCCTTCACTCAAAATACTCCCGCATTGACTACATTTTCGTCACACAACGAGACTTACCAAAGATAACAAAATCCCACATCGGTAACATTACTACGTCCGACCACACACCGTTCCTCAATACTTTAACCCTACACCCCCAACCCCCCGCCAGTCCACCTGGAGACTGAACTCCTCCCTTCTGGCAGACCCTTGTGTCATATCCACCATTGAGACGGACTTGCGCACTTACTTTGAGATAAATGCTGGCAGTTTTCCCTCCCGGATGATGGTTTGGGAGGCTCACAAATGCGTTGTCCGAGGCCGTTTCATTTCGATGGCGGCCAAGCAGAAGAGGGATAGGCTGGAGCGCCTGCGGCTTCTGTGCGGCCGCGTCTCGAGGCTGGAATCCCAACACAAGGAATCTCTGGCGGCGGGGACCTATCTCGAACTCCTAGATGCAAGGAAATAGTTATCTGCCATGCTGGACACCAAACTCCGCAGGGTATTCACTCTTAGAAACGGTATTTACTACGAGGGTGGCAATAAGTGTGGGAAACTCCTGGCAAGAGCGACCCGCACTCAGCGCCTCCCGCTCTCACATTCAAGGTATCGCAGAGCAACAAACATGGTAGAGTCCTCGCCTCCAGATATTGCTACATGCTTCCAGAGCTACTATAATACGCTCTATAACCTAGACTCGCCCTGGCCTCGGGACGATGCGGCACGGGAGGCGTGCCTAGCTCTTAACCAAGCCTTCCTACACAAATCACAAATACCTACCCTAGAGGTACCACTTGCCCAGTCCCTAGAACAACCCATCACGATGGCGGAGCTGACACTTGCTATATCTCAAACCAAACCAGGTAAGAGCCCAGGCCCGGACGGCCACCCGGCTCATTATTACAAAACCTTTCAAGAGACCCTCAGCTCTCACTTTCTCTCGGCGTATAACAGTATCGACAACCGCACAGTCCTCCCCGCCCAAACCTTAGAAGCGCACATATCGATCGTACCCAAGGAGGGGAAGGACCCGCAGCTCTGTTTCAGCTACCGTACGATATCGCTACTTAATGTGGACTTAAAACTGTTCACCAGGATCCTGTCGAACCGCCTTCTCCCATCCATGCCTTCCCTGATCGACCTTCATCAGGTGGGGTTTGTCCCTGGCTGTGAAGCTAGGGACAACACTATCCGGGCCATTAACCTAGTCCACTGGCTAGAAACACATAACAGTGAGGCGGTCCTACTCTCCACCGATGCGGAGAAGGCGTTTGACAGGGTCGCCTGGGACTTTATGCTGGCAGTTCTTACTCACAGCGGCCTGGGACATGGCATGCTGGGATGGATCCGTGCGGTCTATTCCCGTCCTTGGGCTAGAGTCCGCACGATGGGTTGCCTGTCTCCCCCTTTCAAAACCACAAACGGGACGCGACAGGGGTGCCCCTTGTCGCCCACCATTTTTATACTGCCATTAGAACCCTTCCTCAGACTAATACAGGCTGACCCCCAGGTACGTGGTGTCCAAATAGGCGACTGTGAACACAAAGTGGCAGCATATGCCAACGATATGCTGTTTTGTTTGACTGACTCCATGCAATCTTTACAGAAACTACAGTCCCTTTTCTTGGAATATGGTACACTGTCAAATCTATCCATTAATTACACTAAATCGGAAGCACTTAACATTGGCCTACCTCCGGAGGTGGTGCTCGGACTGAGGAATGCCTTCTCCTATAGTTGGGCCTCCTCATCGGTTAAATACCTGGGCATCCACCTACCAGCCTCACCATCGGAGTTATTCCGCCTGAACTACGCACCCATGCTACAGACCATCTCCCAGGATTTACACCGATGGAGGGCTTTGACCTGCTCCTGGTTTGTCAGAGCGGCCATAATCAAAATGAACGTCCTCCCGAGACTTCTGTACCTGTTTCAAGCGCTCCCCATCAAACTACCCAGACCTTACCTTACCAAAGTAGAGACAGCATTTAAATGCTTCATCTGGCTAGACAAACATCCGAGAATTGCGTGGGCATTACTAAAGACCTCCAAACAACATGGCGGCCTTGACGTGCCAGACATACCGTGATACTACTTAGCTTCCCACCTCTGCCGGATTGTCGACTGGCATGTCAACGCCCCCTCTAAACTGTGGGTCTCCATGGAATCACAGTGGGACAATGCACCTCCCTTGACTCCTCTAACATGGCTTCATCAACGACACAGCCCCAGGCACATCACCACTCTCCCTTTAATAGGAGCATCCCTGCAGGAATTCGCCAGTCAGCGGAGACGTGGCACTCTCACGACTCCAGACAGTCCCATGACCCCCCTGACTCATAACCCGGATTTTGCCCCAAGCTCCGCAACGGACTTTCTTACTCACTGGACACCCTCAGCTGAGCTGGTGGCACACTCGTTCTACAAACATAACAACTTCCTCCAAAAAGAGGATCTAGCTCCGCTATACAAGAAAGGACAGCTTCCTTTGTTGTGATTGAGTGGTATCAAATCTTGGTGAAATATTAATAATAGGGTGGTGTCTGAATTATATCTAGATTTAATAGACAGTGCCTCCAGCCGATGACGGCAAATAATAAATAACTTAACAAACAGTATGAATTCAGTTCAGACACTTGATAATACACCCCGAACCACTTCCCTGAGTTCTTTGAGCTTATGGTGATTTCTTACCACAATATATAAATATCTCCCAATTACACTAATAAATCAAAATAATTTATTAATATACGAGTATAATCATATATTTCTGTACAAAACATACATTACTGGTGATTACAATTCAAATACCCAATCAAAGAACTAAATGGAAATAAATTATCAGAAAAATAAAAATACCTGGACACCTTTACGATTGTTTCTTATTCTCCGTGGCCATAGGAAATAAAGAAACGTATCTCAAAAGTAAATATTCCCTTCTGATCCTAACGATTTCTGAAGATAGTAGGTTTACTAGTATAATAGGGACAGCAAGCAAACAGGCCAGTATACCTACAATGGCAACGAGTTACATACAAATCTGTACCCAATTTAACCATACACAATACAATCTCAGGAATAAAATGGGGAAAGGTATGAAAAATTATCACAAGAATTCACCCTGCACACTGTTAATTAGAATTGTAAAAAAAAAACTAATAATAAAATGTAATCGCTATGATTTCGGAGTAAAGAAAGTTAATTCTTCATATATGATCAATATCTCACCAATCCTTCAAAAGAAAATGTTCAGAGTCTTATTGGATGAGATGATGGCTCGTTTTAGGCGTCAAGGGTTAAGTCTTTAGCGATGGTCAATGAGTGACAGTCATTTTGTTATATCCAGGAAGTTTTCTCCAGACTCTTCCTCCTCTCTCCGTTCCTGTCATGGTGTTTTATATGGTTTGAGAGCATTGTTCGTATTGGCGACTCCCCAGCCACTATTTACTTTCTTCCAATTGATCGGTTCAGAAATGGTAGTTGATTGGTATGATTCACTCATATCGTTTGCATTCAGTTGAGTAAGCCTTGGATGTGTTTGATAACTTACTCAACCTCAGACAATAATCACAGGTAATCTCATTCTTGGAACAATCGGGCGAATTAGCTGTCTTGGAGTTTGTAAGGGTTTTTTGTAAATTTTTCATTTGTAGTTGTGATATCCTTCGCCTTTGTGTTTCTTGATTAAACACTGGTAATTATTGACCTTGAAGTTAAGTTTCTCTCAGTATTGTCAATTGTGGTTTTATGATTATCTAATCCTTAGACTTCATTTGCAATGTTTTACCTCTTTGAATCAGTTTGGCTGTACAAAGGCTGGTTCCTGAAGTGTTTTTCCTGTATTGTTTGTGTATTGCTTAATTTGCACACAATAGGCTATTTTGGTTGATTAATTTATCTGTCCAGCACAGACTCCTGGCCCCTTGCATTACAGTGCACAGAAAAGTTTGATTTAGTTTCTGTACAAGTCATAGTTCATCAGTTTTTTGTAATTTTATATAGAAATACCCTGACACCTTGGTGGATTTATTTGCAAGTTAGGCACTACCTCACTGCCCCAGCAAGACGGGAGGGCTTTGCCAGAGACATGACCAGCTTTGAAAGAGCGTGCTCTGGCAAGGGTCCTTCTCGACACCTCATATCCTGGATTTACGGCCTCGTTCGTCCATCTAGGCCTGCTCGCACCGACACCTTACGCATAGCCTGGTAGAGGGAGTTAGACCAAGACATCCCAGTAGATACATGGGAAACAGAGTGCTTGGGGGCCCACAAAAGCTCAGTGAGTTGTAGGACTCAGGAAACCAATTTCAAACTCCTCTCACGATGATATAGAACCCCAGCACTCCTCCAGAAATTTGACCCTGCAATACCTGAGACCTGTCATAGATGCACCTCGGCACGAGGTACACTCATCACATCTTCTAGGAGTGTGCCCTTCTCCAACCTTATTGGAGACGGGCCCACGACATTATCGTTTAGATCACGGGGGAACAGCTTGCTTTTAGCCCGAGTGTCTACCTACTCCATATCCGAGAGGTAGAGAACGAGGGACCCGACAAATCTCTCAGCAAGCATTTGATTAACGCTTGCTGATGGAAAATGTCACTTTTGGCATTTAGCCGAAAGTGCCATTTTCGGCCGGGGCCCCCCCTTCACTTTTCGCCCGGGGCCCGCGCCCCTGCTGCCCCCCCGGTTGTTACGCCACTGCCCCCGACTATCACCGAATGGATCGCTCAGGTAAAATACATTTCTGAAATGGAAGAACTCCTTTTTATCAAACAAGACACATTGACCAAATTCTCCAGACTGTGGGCACCTTGGACCCATTTCTGCCTAGGAAAGGTATACAAAGAACTCACACGTACCACCGCTTAGAAGACTAATGCACGCGCAGATAGCTGACCGGCCCTCAGGGAGCACATTTCTGGTGTAGGGGATAGCGCACCAAGCGGGATTGTACTCCAAACAACGCGCTTTATGTCTCCCCCCACCACCGCACTCCATTCTCTAACCTACCCTAGAGTTCTCGGTGGTTTTACCATGGAAGACTCTGGAACTTCTACCATCCGTCTCTACCACATCTATTCTTCCCTGTGACTCCCACCCCTCATTGTCTGTGTTGTCTCGTTACTTGTTGTCGTCTATTTGATGATAATATCACTGTTACAGCCCAAATGTACAGCATGTATGGCTGAGGTCATCGACCTGAAGGGCCATTCGAGCTACATACCCACTCCGTTGACATGTTTAATGGACAGGCTACTCTCTATGTATGGATCTACTGAGGGATTGAGTGGGACTTACCACCAACACGGTCTGCCCTGTATTGTACTGTACAGTATGGCATCTTAGCTGTTTGACTGTTATGCGGCATCTCGCCAGGAAGCTGTGAAATGTTTGATCACACTGTATGTCTAACTTTTCTTGTGTTCAGTAAAAAAAAACTAGCTTGAGTAAGGTGATCTCTTCTCTGAGATGACCTCTTGCTCTTCCTATCTCATTATTAGACTATGACCTGAAGGTCTTGACCAAAATCCTGGTGACCAGGTTGAGGTAGTACTTTTGTTGTATAGTAAAAGCAAACAAATACTATTGGGTCAGTTTCCTTGGTTTTACTACAAGAACCAGATACACAAATATCAAAACACCCCCCCCCCCCCCCATGGCATCCTATGAGGGCATCCTATGAGGGACCAGAAAGATGTAGACTTTCAATAGACATGCATAGCGTGCGTTTTGTACATCTGGAGAAGCCAAAGAGTTCTCTGCATATTCACTGATAGGGACTCCTTTGGGACAATGCCAAATAATCCATCTACGTCATAGTATCGGGCCGAAGTCATAAGCTCTAAACCTTCTACAAAGACGGGATCAGGAAGGGTAGTAGCCAGATTCTTCTACATCAGGTTGGCCCATTCCCCGAAGGTTGAACACATTCCAGGTATGGCGGGGACATAGCAAGGACCTGTGAGCAGAGACAATGATCTGGAAAGCGTTTGTATATGGGATCCTTCAACACTGGTGCATGCTCAGTGGGTTCGGTGTTGTATTAGGCCGGGATATTGGTCTATTGGTATTGGTCTATTAGGCGTGTGGGAAGAGTGAATTGTTCATCAGTCACCGTTCAAAGCAAGTAGGGAGTGACCCAGAAACGTTGTGACAGTCTTGCGGCCTTTCAGGGATCTCGGACCAGTAACAGAAACTGGCTGGTGCGCCACATCAATACCACGGCATGGTATCCTCAAGCTTGAATGGAAACTGCGTTATGTGAATTTGGTGTGAATTTTCTTATGCAATGTAAGATTGCTGTGCTGACTGAAACACTTTCCACATTCCGAGCATGAATACGGCTTCTCCCCGGTGTGAGTTCTCCCATGCGAAACAAGACTGGTCCTCTGACTAAAGCATTTCCCACACTCGGAACATGAATACGGCTTCTCCCCAGTGTGAGTTCTCCTATGCAAAACAAGACTGGTACTCTGACTAAAGCGTTTCCCACACTCGGAACAGGAATACCTCTTCTCCCCCGTGTGAGTTCTCTGGTGTTGTACAAGATTTGTGTTCATAGCAAAACACTTCCCGCATTCCGAGCATGAATACGGCTTCTCCCCTGTGTGAGTTCTCAGATGTCGGAGAAGGCTATCATTTTTCTTAAAACTTTTCCCGCACTCGGAACAGGAGTATGCCTTGTGTCCGTCCGTCGGCGCAAAACCTGTGTGAGTCCGTCGGTGGATAGTGAGATTTGACTTCTGCCTGAAATGTTTGCCGCATTCCGTACATGAATATGGTTTCTCTCCTGTGTGAGCCCTCTTGTGTAAAACAAGACCGGTCCTCTGACTAAAGCATTTTCCACATTCAGAACAGGAATACGGCTTCTCCCCCGTGTGAGTTCTCTGGTGTTGTACAAGATCTACGTTCATAGCAAAACATTTCTCGCATTCGGAGCATGAACACGGCTTCTCCCCTGTGTGAGCTCTCTGATGTCGGAGAAGGCCAGCCTTTTTCTTAAAACATCTCCCGCATTCGGAACAGGAGTACGGCTTGTGCGGATCCGTCGGCGGAAAGCCTGTGTGAGTCTGTTGGTGTATTTCTTCTGCCATCTTCTCAACTTTGACGTCCCTCTGAGTGTCTCCGGGATCTGGAAATAAAGATGAGAGTGAAGCCCCCTGTACTGAGATGTATGAGAGACCCCAGAGAGTGTGTGTGGGGGGAGACTGGTCTCATTTCTGGATTTAGTGTTTATTCCTCACCTGTGCTGATCTCTGGAGAACGTTCCTCCTCCTTACACGGCTCATCAAATGTCACATACAGCTCTTCTGGCTCCTCTTCAACTTCTGTTTTACAGTCAATCCAGTGTACGTCCAGTGTACCCTACACGGGGATAAAATGGTCCTTGAACATAAAAGCAGTATTGCCTCAATAACGATCACAAAGTATGATAGTTCAAATATAGAAAAGTCTCCACCAGATCTGCTGAGGAACTCCTGTCATCTTACCGGAACAATAAGTATGAGAAGACATAGGACATTATCTACATTATGATTCAGAATGAAACATAGTATTAGTTATCATTAGGATGCTAAGTTCCATCTACCTGATCATCCTGATGTTCCTGAGGGATCTCCTGATGTTCCTGTGTGGAGTCCCGGGAATACAGAGGACGGGCCTGAGGGATCTCCTGATGTTCCTGTGTGGAGTCCAGGGAATTCAGAGGACGGGCCTGAGGGATCTCCTGATGTTCCTGTGTGGAATCCCGGGAATACAGAGGACGGGGACATCTCTCTGGGGTATTTCTGTTCCTGGATCCATCTGTAGGAAACACACACACTGACTGAATACAATGTTTCTATGTCTTTATATCAGAGGATGTGTGTATCTAGGGGGATCCTCAATACTCAGGAAATGAAAGTCTCCTCTTACCCGGTGATGTGAGGGGCGGCCGGTTCTCCGTCATGACGTCCTTGAAGAGCTCCCGGTGTCCTAAATATTTATCTTCTTCTGCATCGAAAGAGACATCCTGACACCTTATAGGAACCTGACACACACAATGATACAGTCACCACCCAGACACATCCCTTGTCTGTTCCTGGATCATGTCCCAGAATTCCCGGCACAGCTCACCTCTCCTGTCAGCAGCTCAATCATCTCGCTGGTGACTTCTTCAACCTTCTTGGTCTTTCTCAGGGAGTGAGATGGAGGATCTATAACGGGGTTTTGGATCTTCATCATGTTGGAAGACACCAAGCCATCAGACAACTTGAAAGCGATATAATTCTATATTAAAAGCCAAAACACAACTTATGTCACCATCCAAAATAGAATAAAAACTTCCCCAATTTAATAAAATTATTGTCATTACAATAAGCTTAACCTCTCCGGTCAGGTCTGTGTTTTATTACTAGAGATAAGAGTGATGTCATGTGACCTCCCAGAATCCTCCTCACCTCTCCGGTCAGCAGGTAGACGATCTCCAGGGTGAGGTTCAGTATCCTCTCAGTCATGTGACCGCGCTCCTTCTCCATCTTCAATCAGGTGGGGTTTTTTTTAGGTGTTTTCTTGGGAATTGTCTTCGTTTTGGGTCTCCCATTTACTAAGTGTCCAATGTTTCGGGGGACAACCCACCTTTCTCAAGGCATCTATCACCGTATCGTGTGCAGGGATCACTCTTGTAGCTCTCTCAATATATATGGTGGGGCCAATAGATGGATCCTCCCACTTTCTTTTTCTAAATTCCTATAAAGAACACAGAATCATCTTTCACCACATGACTGACCCCGACAGGCTCCACGCTGTTGGAAAAAGGCGAGTTGCTGTGAAGGAAAAGACATAAATGAAGAAAGGAAAACTGAAGTCTGAAGTCACTATGTGTAAGCACCATGCCCGTTCCACGCATGCGCCAAGTACCGCTAGGCAGAAGAATACGCGCATGCGCACAACGACCACTTCCCACAGAAAGACGCGCAGAATGGCGCACAGGAAGTGATGCGCAGATGGAGCGTGTTCTAAGAAAAATGTGCCAAAGGCGCACAGGAAGTGATGCGCAGATGGAGCGTGTTCTAAGAAAAATGTGCCAAAGGCGCACAGGAAGTGATGCGCAGATGGAGCGTGTTCTAAGAAAAATGTGCCAAAGGCGCACAGGAAGTGATGCGCAGATGGAGCGTGTTCTAAGAAAAATGTGCCAAAGGCGCACAGGAAGTGATGCGCAGATGGAGCGTGTTCTAAGAAAAATGTGCCAAAGGCCCACAGGAAGTGACATAATTGATTAGTTCACTTCCCTATTTAAACCAAGCCAGCCTGTCACTTACTTGCTGGATTGTCTTATCAGCTCCTGTCTGTGTTGTGTCTCCTGTTTCCTGTCTTGAATATTAGATTGCCGTTGCCTGGATTTTGACCCGTTCCTGCCTCAACTACCTGCCTTGACTGCCACCTGCCTTTTTGACCCTGGACTGTTTTGATTATTCTTCTGCCTCTTCCTTCGGTACTGCAACTGACCTCCTGGATTTTGACCTCGGCTTGCCTCGACTTTGAATTCTGGATTACCCTTCTACTTGCACGGTTTCATAACTACTGGCACTCGTCCCACTCGGTGTCTGCCTGGCCTCTGTCACCATCCTCAAAGGCTTTTAGACACGAGGTGCAAGGGAAGCCTCCTCAACCATCCAGTCTCCCAGACCAGATTCGTAATACAATATCTACAGAATGGCCAATAAGAAAATTCCTGGGAACGCCCGAAGCAGAGCCCAATTTTAGATGAACCAATCCCACCTAAGTACTTTATATAAGGCACATGACCTGACCCGCCCCCAATCACATGATCCCTCCATCCAGATCTCAGAGATTGTTGGGACCCCGTACTATCATAATAAGAAGACATTATTACCTTTTCCTCACCAGGTACACATTCTCTACGGTCACATCCCTACCAGGACTTTAGGAGTAATATATCCTTCCTCTTCCTCCTATTCTGGTCTACAACAAAATGGCCGCCACCCCTCCAGAACTGAGGATACTTCTTCTCGCATGGCAGACATTTGCCCTCTAGTGGTGACTCCAACCTGGATCTATGAAGAAGAATAATGACCATAGAAGGGACAGACAACTTCCCAGGACAGAAGGGGGTCTCCATGTACCTATTTGTATTTTAACAATATGATAGATAATTGGGGGAAAATGTCTCTATAATATCAGACTGTATCTGTGATATGACGCACTATGTTTTCTTTATCTTCCTTATTGTATAACGCAGGATAGCTCCGTCATTGTTACAGATTCCAGATTTAGTATCGTGTACAGAGGCGCTAGGGGGGTGGAGTCAGCCAAATCCATCCTGGACACAATGGTGCTCACACCAATACTTCCAGATCAGAGTCAGCTCTGGACACGCTGCATGAGCCTCAGTGTTCTACTGGTGTGAACGAAACCCAGCTCTGCAAAGCAAGAGGATGAACTACTTAGCTAAGGTGCTGCTCTGTGTCCGTGGCCTGGACAGATGTCAGAGGAGCCATTGTGATATGTCTGGGCCAGCTGAGATCACTGGAATGCCCTCCATCTTCATCCAAAGATAAGGAAGGTGTTTCAGAGGAGGAAAAGCATAGATCGGGTTGTACTGGTACTATGGAGTGACCGGAACATCCACTGCTTCCTTCTGCCACAAGGATCTCTGCAGACAAACCTGTCCAGTTTGTTGTTGAACCTGGATCACTGGAGGTCCACATCCGGCATCCCCCGGGAAGCATGGATTAAGCTTCCCGGCTAATCAGGAAGCCGGGCGGCATGTAACCGCTTCCTCCTCGCTAGGACCCCTAGAGGTGCCCGCGAGCAGCCATCTAATATGCCTGTTTAGAGGGTGCCGCCTCTGCCGGATTGTGACCGTCCCGCATCGCGTACCAACTACAAAGGCAATCCGGGACAGTCAGATCTGCACAGCCTCTATGTAGCAATGTATTGCTGGGATTTGTAGTCCTCTATAGCTGGTGGTATTGGGCATTGCTGTATAATGTATTGCTGGGATTTGTAGTCCTCTATTGCTGGAGGTATTCTGCATTGCTGTATAATGTATTGCTGGGATTTGTAGTCCTCTATAGTTGGCGGTATTCTGCATTGCTGTATAATGTATTGATGGGATTTGTAGTCCTCTATAGTTGGTGGTATTCTGCATTGCTGTATAATGTTTTGCTGGGATTTGTGGTCCACTGTAGTTAGGGGTATTCTGGGATTTGTAGTCCTCTATAGTTGGTGGTATTCTGCATTGCTGGGATTTGTAGTCCTCTATAGTTGGCGGTATTCTGCATTGCTGTATAATGTATTGCTGGGATTAGTTCCTCTACAGGCTGGAGTCAGTGGCAGAACTACCAGGGTCACAGCTGCAACTGGGCCCTGGTAGATAAATCCACTGCGTGCACTGCTAACGTGTGAAGTCTATTAGTGGCCTCTGGAGGCAATTCGATGATTCATCCTTGGGCTATATAAGGAAGCCCGAGCTATACCTCAGTCTGTGAACCTTTCCTGGAAAAAGTCAAGGGACGAAACGCGTCGGAAAGGATAGGACACGTACTAAGGTTACACCATAGGTGATTAGCAGGTGGATTTCTGGTTCCGGTTTGCTTAGGCGGGATCGATTGATTGTTTGCTGGAAGGCGATTTCATTCCGGCGATCTTGTAAGTGTGTTTTATTATTGCAATAAATTCTTTTTTTTTTTTTTTACCTACTTCACAATTTGGCGCATTTTTTCCTTTTTTATATTGGATTTCTGCCCTCGCTGAGTGAACGGCACCTGCCGTGTAATACGAAAAGGAGGATCTGTTTCATCAGAAGAGTGAATATCCCGTCCACGAGAGACACTCCCCACAATGACGTTTATTGACCATTGAGTTATACGGTCGCGGATCTCTGGTGGGCGTGTCCTCAGTTATCTTATCACATCGGGAGTCGGGAGATGGATTTACTAAGGACTACTATTGAATATTGTCAGATTGATTATTATGTTTGAAAATGTATGTTCATGAGAATGTAGGCATTGTGTGGAAGTTTATGCGCATTTATGAGCAGCAGCGCAGTCCACGCGATTTATCAATCTATGTATTGTAGCAGTCTGTGTTTTCCATTGTCTCTACTAGGGATGCACAGATTAGGGTTGTGGGGGCCCTTCATGGTTTCTTACACCGGGGCCCTGAAGGTTCTAGTTACGCCTCTTGAAATCCCAGGACAGTCTGGCAGAAATCAGGATGGTTTGGTATGCCAAAGTGAGGTAAATCTTGCCATTCTAAAGATTTCTCTAAACTTCCTGCAGGAACAATAGGAAGTGAGAGCAAATGGGCGCGGTTTAAGGGTTGCCACCAGTCTGGTTTTGGAGTCTTGTGTCCGGGTGTCCAGCCAGTGGGCACCCGGACACAAGACACTCAGTGCCGACACCGGCATTTTACATTTTCTGACAGATGCGTCTGTGGAGGTCTTTAGGAAGTGCAATCTCGGGCAGCCGCATCTGCCTAAACCCGGATCTTTCTCTGAGCTGCCGGCAGCCTGTGTCTGTTTACAGGTGCCCGCAGCTCAGAGGAAGGGCCGGGTTTTAGGCAGATTCGGCTGCCTAAGATCGTGCTTGCCGAGGACCCCCACAGACGCATCTGTCATTGCCTTCTCCTCCTCCAGCTCCCTGACATCGTGCTGCCCACCTGTGGACCCCCTGGTGAGACAGCATAGCCCATTTAGCCCACCACGAGAGCCCGCACAACCCACCAGGCCACGTGGAGACATCAGTGCGTCAACACAGAACAACACAGAGTATGTAGCTTCATATTATTTTGTATTGCTGTAAAATGTATTGCTGGGATTTGTTGTCCTCTCTAGCTGGTCTCATCACTCCCTCCCCTGGCTGCCTCTCCTCTATATTAAAAAAAAAAAAATTGCCGCGTGCGGCGCTAGAGTGTTCGGGTTTCACTTGAAGAAAAGGTGGCAACCCTTGCACCGATACCGATACTCACCCAAATGCTCCGATACTCACCTCCGAGTACAGCGGAACAGTGCCGAGGGAGGATGGAGCCTGATTGGTTAGTAAGCTGGCTTCACGTTTTGCTAACCAGCCTGGCTTTCTTAGCCAATCAGGGAGGCAGGTCATGACGTTCCACCCAGCTTCCTGTTTGGCTATGAAGCAAGCTTCACATGTTGTTAAGCTGTCTGGCTTAAAGGAGAAGTATGAGGCGAGTGATTTTCACTCACCTCTTAGTTCTAGCCGACCTGTGACAATGAGACTGTCACAGGTCGGCTCAGTAGATCGGGAGGTGAGCGAACACATACTGGCGTTCGCTCACTTCTCTATCTATCCCTGCAGAGAGCCGTGACAGGGGAGGGACTGGATTCCCCCCGATCCGCCAGCGCTGACTGGCGGAACGGACGGGGGAGGGTACAGCTGGTTCTGCCTCTAGATAGGCAGAGCCAGCTGTCACTCACACAGCTGGGTGGATCCAGACATAATTGTCGGCATCCGCTTCAGCTGCGGTGTCTCAGTATACCGCGAGCTGATACTGGGGCGTCTCAGTATGCTGTGAGCAGCAGCTCGCGGTATACTGAGCCTAGGGTGACGGGAGGATGCTAGTTTGTGTCCTCCCGTTACCCTAAGGAGAACTATGGGGAAAAGCCTTAACCCCATAGTTCTCCTTTAATAATCAGGATGCCGGGCGGCACGTCATGACCCTCCTCCCTGATTGTTCAGGTAGCCAGGCTGCCTTGGAACAAGTGAAGCCGGAGTTCATTCACTAGAACACCGGCTTCAAAGACAATGATGAAGCCGGGTGACAGATCATGATCCGCCACCCGACTTCCTGATAATCGGGGAACAAGGCATTAGTGTTCGGTATCGGTGAGTATCGGAAAAAAAAAAATATCGGTACTCCTACTCGAAACCGAAAAACCTGGCTTCCTAACCATTCAGGAAGCAGGCTCATACTGTGCCATCTGACTTCCAAAGTGGCTAGGACGCCGGATTCACAAGTTGCTAAGCAGCCTGGCTTCCTAACCAATCAGGAAGCCGGGCGGCACCTCATGACTTGCGCCCCAGCTTCCTGATCGATCAGGAAGCCACGCTGCCTGGGAACAAGTGAAGCCGGCTTCCTAGCCAATCAGGAAGCCGGGAGGCGGGTCATCACATGCCGTCTGACTTCCTGATTGGCTAGGAAGGCAACGTCACTTGTTGCTAGGTGCAATTATTGGTCAGGAAGCCAGGCAGCCTCGGCAAGAGCAGCCGGAGTTCTTTCACTAGAACACCGGCTTCAAAGACAATGATGAAGCCGGGCAACTGATCATGATCCGCCACCCGACTTCCGGATAATTGGTGCACAAGGCATCGGTGTTCGGTATCGGTGAGTACCGGAAAAAAAAATATCGGTACTCATACTCAACACCAAAAAAATATTTAGGGACTCCTTTGGGACAATGCCAAATAATCCATCTACGTCATAGTATCGGGGCTGATGGGATAAGCTCTAAACCAGTGGTTCTCAACCTGTGGGTCGCAACCCACAGTTGAGGGGGTCCCCACGTGCCTTGTGCTGCTCTAGGTAAGAGGCTCCTCAGCCTCCTAGCGCAGCAGTGTCAGTACTCCTAGATGGCGCTGCAGCAGCAGCGGCCGGAGAAGATCAGAGAGAGGGAAGCAGGCAGGAGTGAGGGGAGGTGAGTGCTTGATCACCACAGAGCCCGCACTGGGCACCACAGAGGACGCACTAGGCACCACAGAGGCCGCTCTGGATGCCATCAGAGAGTCCCAGAGCCCACACAGATACTAGTATTGCTGCATCCCTAAATTTTACGGTTGGGGGTCACCACAACTTGGCAAATGTTACCAAGGGGTCCCGGCCCTAGAAAGGTTGAGAACCACTGTTCTAAACCTTCTACAGAGACCGGATCAGGAAGGGTAGTAGCCAAATTCTTCTACATCAGGTTGGTCCATTCCCCGAAGGTTGAACACATTCCAGGTATGGCGGGGAGATAGCAAGGACCTGTGAGCAGAGACAATGATCTGGAAAGCGTTTGTAGATGGGATCCTTCAACACTGGTGCATGCTCAGTGGGTTCGGTGTTGTATTAGGCCGGGATATTGGTCTATTGGTATTGGTCTATTAGGCGTGTGGGAAGAGTGAATTGTTCATCAGTTCAAGCAAGTAGGGAGTGACCCAGAAACGTTGTGACAGTCTTACGGCCTTTCAGGGATCTCGGACTAGTAACAGAAACTGGCTTTTGTTCTAATTTTAAGGTGGCGTGCGCCACATCAATACCACGGCATGGTATCCTCAAGCTTGAATGGAAGCTGCGTTATGAACATGACTACGGCTTCTATTTGGTGTGGATTTTCTTATGCAATGTAAGATTGCTGTGCTGACTGAAACACTTTCCACATTCCGAACATGAATACGGCTTCTCCCCAGTGTGAGTTCTCCCATGCGAAGCAAGACTGGTCCTGTGACTAAAGTGTTTCCCACACTCGGAACAGGAATACGGCTTCTCCCCCGTGTGAGTTCTCCGGTGTTGTACAAGATCTGTGTTCATAGCAAAACACTTCCCGCATTCCGAGCATGAATACGGCTTCTCCCCTGTGTGAGCTCTCAGATGTCGGAGAAGGCTATCGTTTTTCTTAAAACATTTCCCACACTCGGAACAGGAGTATGCCTTGTGCCCGTCCGTCGGTGTAAAGCCTGTGTGAGTCCGTCGGTGTAAAGTGAGATTTGATTTGTTTATGAAATGTTTGCCACATTCCGTACATGAATATGGTTTCTCTCCTGTGTGAGCCCTCTTGTGTAAAACAAGACTGGTCCTCTGACTAAAGCATTTCCCACACTCAGAACAGGAATACGGCTTCTCCCCCGTGTGAGTTCTCTGGTGTTGTACAAGATCTGCGTTCATAGCAAAACATTTCTCACATTCCGAGCATGAATACGGCTTCTCCCCGGTGTGAGCTCTCTGATGTCGGAGAAGGCTAGCATTTACCTTATAGCATTTCCCGCACTCGGAACAGGAGTACGGCTTGTGCGGATCCGTCGGTGGAAAGCCTGTGTGAGTCTGTTGGTGTATTTCTTCTGCCGTCTTCTCAACTTTGATGTCTCTCTGAGTCCCCCCGGGGTCTGTGAATAAAGATGAGAGTGAAGTCCCCTGTACTGAGATGTATGAGAGACCCCAGAGAGTGTGTGTGGGGGGGAGACTGGTCACGTCTCTTGGCTGGTAACACACAATGACATGATGTGAGGAGGAGAGCCTGAGTCTAATAGAGGTTGATTGCTCCTGACTCCCCCCACTAAACACATTCCGTCCCCCCATTACTGTCTACTGACAGAGGAGGGGGGAGAAGAAGAGATTGTTGTAGTGACTGAACAAGGAGAATCTGGGACTCTTTTCTGGATTTGGTGTTTATTACTCACCTGTGCTGATCTCTGGAGAACGTTCCTCCTCCTTACACGGCTCAACATCCATCATAGACGGATCTTCAGCTTCCTCCTTACACTGCTCATCACCACCCACATACGGCTCTTTTGGCTCCTCTTTAACTTCTGTTTTACAGTCAATCCAGTTTACATCCAGTGTACCCTACACAGGGATGATCCCACAGAGGGCTATGACTTCGGCGGCCCGGGACTTATATTTGAGGCGCTCCAGGAGGATCCACAATTTGGGAGTGCACAGGAGTGGAGGTGGGAGGACATACGTGATTTTAGGGAGTTGGAACTCCCAAGTGAGCTCGGGTTGAGAACTGATCTGGACTTTTTATTTACACAAGAATGGGAGCTGGAACAGGCATACAAAAGACTGTTCGACACTGCTCAACAGCATGCCCCAGCAACCACAGAGGTTTTGGAGCCACTAACCCCAGGAGAAGAGCTGGCATCAGGGCAGAGCACTGCTGACCTCTGCCCAGCACCAACAGCACCTCTGAAGCTCCAGGGAACCGGGGCAGATGGCCCCTCTCCCCAACAGCAGGCTGATGCAGAGGAACTACTGATCCCAGCTGAAGAGCTGGCAACAGGGTTCCAGGGAGAAGAGGTAGTCAACCTCTCTCCACAGTGCATGGAGTGAGATGGAGGATCTATAACGGGGTTTTGGATCTTCATCATGTTGGAAGACACCAAGCCATCAGACAACTTGAAAGCGATATAATTCTATATTAAAAGCCAAAACACAACTTATGTCACCATCCAAAGTAGATTCAACTTTCCCGATTCATCAACATAATTCTCATTACAATAAGTTTCACCTCTCTGGTCAGGTCTGTGTTTTAGTAATAGAGATAAGAGTGATGTCATGTGACCTTCTTAAAAGCCTCACCTATCTGGTCAGCACTGCAAAATAGTGATAGGTGATGTCATGTCTGACTCCCAAAATCCTCCCAGAATCCTCCTCACCTCTCCGGTCAGCAGGTAGATGATATCCAGGGTGAGGTCTAAGATCCTCTCATTCATGTGACCGCGCTCCTTCTCCATCTTCAATCAGGTGATTTTTTTTGTTTGGTGTTTTTTTGGGAATTGTGTTTGTCTTCGTTTTGGCTCTGCCAGGGCCCTTTACGAAGCGTCCAATGTTTCGGGGGGACAAACCACCTCTCTCAAGGCATCTATCACCGTATCGTATGCAGGGATGACTCTTGTAGCTCTCTCAATATATATGGTGGGGCCAATAGATGGATCCTCCCACTTTTGTTTTCTAAATTCCTATAAAGAACGCAGAATCATCTTTCACCACATGACTGACCCCGACAGGCTCCACGCTGTTGGAAAAAGGCGAGTTGCTGTGAAGGAAAATACATAAAAGAAGAAAGTAAAACTAAAATCAGAATATCTACAGAATGACCAATAAGAAATTTCCCAGGAACACCCCGAAACAGAGCCCAATTTTAGATGAACCAATCCCACCTGAGTACTTTATATAAGGCACATGACCTGACCCCCCCCTCCCAATCCCACGATCCCTCCATCCAGATCTCAGAGATTGTTGGGACCCCGTATTATCATAATAAGAAGACATTATTACCTTTTCCTCACCGGGTACACATTCTCTACGGTCACATCTCTACCAGGACTTTAGGAGTAAAATATCCTTCCTCTTCCTCCTATTCTGGTCTACAACAAAATGGCTACATTGACCCAGATTTGATATTTGCCTGAATTTCAGCTCTTCCACTTTATCCAAAACACGTGATCCAATAACTCACAGACAGCCCCTTCTATAGAAATTGCTAATAAGAATGAATAAGAAGCCGATATTACCACCTCCTCCTCACTGGCCACACAAAGCAGCAGGAAATTTATTTCACATAAAAACTCCTCTGTCCGCCTCTTCCAGACTACAACAAAATGGCCGCCGCCGCCCCCCGGAACTGAGGAGACTTCCTCCTCTCGCATGGCAGACGATTGCCCTCTAGTGGTGACTCCATACTGGATCTATGGAGAATAATAATGACCATAGAGGGGACAGACAGCTTCCCAGGACAGAGGGGGTCTCTATGTACCTTTTGTTCCTATTTGTATTATAACTATATAATAGATAATTGGGGGGACATGTCTTTATAATATTGGGCCGTATCTGTGATGTAACGCACTATGTTTACCTTGAAGTGATTTGTTTATCTTCCATTGTCCGTCATGTTACAGATTCCAAATTTAGTATCGTGTACAGAGGCGCAAGAAGGGTGGAGTCATCCAAATCCATCCTGGACACAATGGCGCTCACACCAATACTTCCAGATAAGAGTCAGCTCTGGACACGCTCAATGACCCTCAGTGCTCTACTGGTGTGAATGAAATCCAGATCTGCAAAACAAGAGGATGAACTACTTACAGGAGGAGCCATTGTGATATTTCTGGGCCAGCTGAGATCACCTGAATGTCATCCACCTTGATCCAAAGATAAGGAAGGTGTTTCAGAGGAGGAAAAGCATAGATCAAGCGGTATTGGTTCCACGGAGTCACCAGAGCATCCACTGCTTCCTTCCCCCACAAGGATCTCCGCATCTGCAGACAAACCCGTCCAGTTTGTTGTTGAACCTGGAGCACTGGAGGTCCACATTTGGCACCCCGACCTGTGCCACAGGCCCTGAAACACTTCTGGGCGTCAAAGGACCAGTGTTCTGTTTCGGATAAAGATTTCTAAAATTGAACCTGCTTCCGGAGACCCAGCTTGTGTGGACCGTATGGCAACTTGCTTAGATTGGACTTGGGCTGCTCATACTGGAGGAACCGCTCAGAGTACTGCCTCTTCGGCAAAGTGGACTGAGTACGTGGGGGGAGAGGAGCGTCTTGTACAAAGTGTCATGAGATTTCATATTAATATTCAAAATCTTATTTTGTAAAAAAGTACGGCCAATGGTTTTCGGTAGATACCGTTTTTTCGATATCTATATTTTTTTTTCAGTACTCGCCGATACCTGAAGTCCCATTAAGGAAGCGTGTAATGACTCGCCGCCCAGCTTCCTAAATAGCCGGGAAGCCGTCTCCATTCTCCCTTACCACCAGGTGACGAGTAAGTATAGAGCTGGCTTCCTGGCCAATCAGGAAGCCAGTGGGCGGGCAATGACTCGCTGCCTGACTTCCTGATTGGGCAGCTTCCCGACTAATCAGGAAGCCGGGCGGCCAGTCATTACACGCTGCCCGGCTTCCTTAATATGACTTCCGGTATCAGCGAGTACTGAAAAAATAAATATAGATATCGAAAAACCGGTATCTACCGAAAACCATTGGCCGTACTTTTTTACAAAATAAGATTTTGAATGTATGTGGATGACCTTATCTTAATGCTGGGAGATGCTGGTCCATCTCGATTGGTTGGCCTTTTCCCGGACTCCGGGTGTATTGGGACAAATCCCGATTGCTGCTGAGGCTAAAGCTCATGCAGACCCGGATCTTCCGCTCCGCTGGGCTGCTGAAATAACTTATTTGGCTGTACCGATAACTACGGTTACTGACTATTGTAGCTTGAACCTAACTCCTCTGCTATCTACCATCAAAGGCAAATTCAAAGCATTAGAAAATCTCCTTTTTATTCCTTCTTGGGAGACTAAATGGAGTCAAGATGAAAGTTTTGTCCATTGTTCTTTATGTACAGAGACCTGCCCCTACCTGGATTCCCTCACAATAAACAGCTGGATTATTTGACTATACCCTTTTTCTGGGGGCCTAATTGTCCAAATGTTCCTCTATCACTTCTACAGAGACTTTGGCAACATGGGGGTGTGGCCAGATTTCTATTTCCGGGTGGCACTACTTTGTCACGCACATAATTTGGCTGATTTTGGATAAGTCGAATGCCGCTATGGTTTCGGAGGCTGCGTGTGCGGGGTCCTATGAAGCTCTCACTAACCTTCTCTATAGGGGTGGATCGGCACCTTATAATCTCACTACTACCATGCTGGCTATGATAAAGGCCTGGGACCTAACGCATAAGAAATTCAATGTCCCACCATGCAGATACTCCCCTCACACACCACTATGGCTGAACCCCAGTTTGAGGCACGTTTATGCCATCCCAGATCTAGTAATTTGGGCTTCAGGGGGTATAAAAACTCTAACACGCATAGTAGAGGACCGTGGTCTCATTCACTTTAGACTGAAACAGAGGTTTAAATGGCCTAATACCTCTTTAGATACCTTCAATTGCGACACGTCTTCCATGCCCAGTTTGGTGTAGAGCAGTTGGAATTGATACCCTATGAAGTGGAATCTCTCCTACATTCTGAGGGTTTGAACAAACCTCTATCCTCGACGTACAAAACTCTTCCTGTTCACGGGAGTCTGAACAGTATTCGCTCTCAATGGCTCTCAGATGCCTCGGGTGTTGACTCACAGGAAATGGGGGAGGACATGTGGGGTTATCCGCTTACAAACTTGGTCTCTGCTAGATATAAGTTGATATACTTCAAGATCGTCCATCGGGTTCATTTATAAAATACACAGAATTTACCCTCGCAGTGCTGGAGGTGTTCCAAGGCTTATGCTGACTTCATTCATATGGTATGGACGTGCCGGGTTATTCAGACATTTTGGCAGGAAGTACAAACCTTTATAACATCGGTCACCACCACTATGATCCCTCTTATAGTCGAGATCTGTCTCTTGGGTCTGGCTGAACCAGTAGCCCCAGACTCGTATCGCAAGGACTTTCTTAAGTCTTCTCTTGTATTATGCAAGGATAGCCATTGTCCTTAAATAGAAGGCTTCTATGGCTTCCTCTTTGGAGTTTTGTCAATATGGCCTAACCCTCTCGGGGATGCATGGATAAAGTCTGGGATCTATGCTTATCCTCACATCTTATCCAATGGTTGAGATTCTCATAAACAGGCTTATCAGGGATTTTATGTGTAGGATGTTTCTATTAGTTGATTGATGTTCCACGCCTTTTATTGATCCGGATATTTCCTTTGCATTCGGACAATATTGTTTTACAGTTCCAACTGGGTTCCTTCCCATGATTTCTTTGAGGAACTGGAGCCAGACAAAAAAGTCTGGCTTGAGCTGTGCCTAGGAGGAGACCCACATACTCCCAAGAGGTATGTCCAGCACTGACTTCTGAACGTTCGGGATCCAACCAAACCTTTTGAACGTCTAGACTCTCTGCATGACATTGTTGGTCAGTATCTGCGCTAACCGTTCCCTCCATAAGAGATTGTGTAGGTATCCCATTATGGGAGTACCCTGGGTGCATCACGAGGCTAGCATAGATGTCAATACCTTGCTGAACCAGGGCAGACCAAATGGAAGGGCTTCCAACTGGTAGTGTTGAGCTCCCACAGCAAAAACAGATATAGCATGGATGCAATGGAACAATGGGGACATAAAAATACACATCCTGGATATCTACGGAGGCTGTAAAGTCCCCCACATATAGGCAGGCTATGACAGACCTGGTGCATTCTAGTTTGGACCTTTAAAACAATCAGATCCATGATGGGGCAGATGGGGCATTTGGTTTTTGAATAGGTTGGAATAAAACCTCTGAAACCTTTCTGCCTTAGGAAAAATAGCCCCCAGGCTCAAGAGATCTGCAAGAGCAGCATGGAGGTCTGCTAGTCTTGGCTGAATAGTATGAAATGGGCAGGAGGCAGAGAGCAGAACTCCAGCTTGTAGCCCCTGGAAATGACTTATCTCACCCGAGCATCAGAAATGTGTTACAGCCGCTGTTTATCACCTTCAAAGAGACTTCAGTTGCCATCCAACCGCAATCCTGAGAAAGATATGATTGTGTTCTTTGGACCTATCGTGTATTCCTCATGTGAGTGAACGGGAGCAACAAGGATAGAGATGGATGGGCAGAAGCCATTAGGAGGACTTCACTGAGGAACTTTGACCAGAGCTCCTCACTGGAACAGAGGACAACACTAAGCCACGACAAGAAGCCATTTTCCCCCCGAGACTTTTCAGTGTATCCTCCTAAAGAAGCCATTGCATGTGCTAGAGAAGGGTGGAATGTATGCATGTGTATGTATGTATTGTAGCCGTCTGTATTTTATATTATTTTTACTAGGGATGCACCGATACTCACCCAAATGCTCCGATACTCACCTCCGATATGAGCATGGCGCCTGATTGGCTAGGAAGCTGGCTTCACGTGTTGCTAAGCAGCCTGGCTTCCTAACCAATCAGGAAGCCAGGCAGCGTGTAATGACCCTCTTCCCTGATTAATCAGGAAGCCACTCTGCCTAGAACAAGTGAAGCCAGCTTCCTAGTCAAGCAGGAAGCCGGAAGGGGGATCTGATGTGCCACCCGGCTTCCTGATTGGCTAGGAAGACGGCTTCACGTGTTGCTAAGCAGCCTGGCATCATAACCAAGCCGGGGCGCGAGTCATAAGGGTGCTGCCCGGCTTCCTGATTGATCAGGAAGCCATGCTGTCTAGAACAAGTTAAGCCGGCTTCCTAGCCAAGCAGGAGGGCGGGTCTGACGTGCCACCCAGCTTCCTGAATGGCTAGGAAGTCAGCTTCACTTGTTGCTAGGCAGCCTCGGCAAGAGAAGCCTGAGTTCTTTCACTAGAACACCGGCTTCAAAGACAATCATGAAGCCGGGCGACAGATCATGATCCGCCACCCGACTTCCGGATAATCGGGGCACAAGGCATCGGTGTTCGGTATCGGTGCGAGAACCGGGAAAAAAATATCGGTACTCGAAAATGACGGCATCGGTGCATCCCTAGTTTTTACCTTTAACAAATTAGCTTTGTGTATGTAGTACTTTTGTTGTATAGTAAAAACGCAAACAAATACTATTGGGTCAGTTTCCTTGGTTTTACTACAAGAACCAGATACACAAATAGCAAAACACCCCCCCCCCCCCCCATGGCATCCTATGAGGGCATCCGAAGAGGAACCAGAAAGATGTAGACCTTCAATAGACATGCATAGCGTGCGTTTTGTACATCTGGAGAAGCCAAAGAGTTCTCTGCATATTCACTGATAGGGACTCCTTTGGGACAATGCCAACTAATCCATCTACGTCATAGTATCGGGCCGAAGTCATAAGCTCTAAACCTTCTACAAAGACCGGATCAGGAAGGGTAGTAGCCAGATTCTTCTACATCAGGTTGGCCCATTCCCCGAAGGTTGAACACATTCCAGGTATGGCGGGGAGATAGCAAGGACATGTGAGCAGAGACAATGATCTGGAAAGCGTTTGTAGATGGGATCCTTCAACACTGGTGCATGCTCAGTGGGTTCGGTGTTGTATTAGGCCGGGATATTGGTCTATTGGTATTGGTCTATTAGGCGTGTGGGAAGAGTGAATTGTTCATCAGTCACCGTTCAAAGCAAGTAGGGAGTGACCCAGAAACGTTGTGACAGTCTTGCGGCCTTTCAGGGATCTCGGAATAGTAACAGAAACTGGCTCTTGTTCTAATTTTAAGGTGACGTGCGCCACATCAATACCACGGCATGGTATCCTCAAGCTTGAATGGAAGCTGCGTTATGAACATGAAGACGGCTTCTGCTTGGTGTGAGTTATCTCATGCAAAACAAGACTGTTCTTCTGACTAAAGCATTTCCCACACTTAGAACAGGAAAACGGCTTCTCCCCGGTGTGAGTTCTCCTATGCAAAGCAAAACTGCTCCTCTGACTAAAGCGTTTCCCACATTCGGAGCATGAATACGGCTTCTCCCCAGTGTGAGTTCTCTCATGTGAAGCAAGACTGCTCCTGTGACTAAAGCATTTCCCACATTCAGAACAAGAATATCTCTTCTCCCCCGTGTGAGTATTCTTGTGTTGTACAAGATCTGCGTTCATAGCAAAACACTTCCCGCATTCCGAGCATGAATACGGCTTCTCCCCGGTGTGAGCTCTCTGATGTCGGAGAAGGCTAGCATTTATCGTAAAACTTTTCCCGCACTCGGAACAGGAGTATGCCTTGTGCCTGTACGTCGGTCGAAAGCCTGTGTGAGTCCATCGGTGGAGAGTGAGATTTGACTTCTGCCTGAAATGTTTGCCACATTCCGTACATGAATATGGTTTCTCTCCTGTGTGAGCCCTCTCGTGTAAAATAAGACTGGTCCTCTGACTAAAGCATTTCCCACATTCAGAACAGGAATACGGCTTCTCCCCCGTGTGAGTTCTTCGGTGTTGAACAAGATATGCGTTCGTAGCAAAACACTTCCCGCATTCCGAGCATAAATACGGCTTCTCCCCGGTGTGAGCTCTCTGATGTCGGAGAAGGCCAGCATTTATCGTAAAACACTTCCCGCATTCTGAGCATGAATACGGCTTCTCTCCTGTGTGAGTTCTCTGATGTCGGAGAAGGCTAGCATTAAACTTAAAACTTTTCCCGCACTCTGAACAGGAGTACGGCTTGTGCAGATCCGTCGGCGGAAAGCCTGTGTGAGTCAAACGGTGTACAGTGAGATTTGACTTGCACATGAAATATTTCCCACATTCAGAACAGGAATACGGCTTCTCCCTTGTGTGAGTTCTCTGGTGTTGTACAAGATCTGCGTTCATAGCAAAACATTTCTCACATTCCGAGCATGAATACGGCTTCTCCCCGGTGTGAGCTCTCTGATGTCGCAGAAGGCCAGAATTTTTCATATAGCTTTTCCCGCACTCGGCACAGGAGTACGGCTTGTTTGGATCCGTCGGCGGAAAGCCTGTGTGAGTCTGTTGGTGTATTTCTTCTGCCGTCTTCTCAACTTTGACGTCCCTCTGAGTGTCTCCGGGGTCTGTGAATAAAGATGAGAGTGAAGCCCCCTGTACTGAGATGTATGAGAGACCCCAGAGAGTGTGTGTGGGGGGAGACTGGTCACTTCTCTTGGCTGGTAACACACAATGACATGATGTGAGGAGTAGAGCCGGAGTCTAATAGAGGCTGATGGCTCCTGACTCCCCCCACTAGACACATTCCGTCCCCCCATTACTGTCTACTGACTCACCTGTGCTGATCTCTGGAGAACATTCCTCCTCCTTACACGGCTCATCACCCGTCACATACAGCTCTTCTGGCTCCTCTTTAACTTCTGGTTTACAGTCAATCCAGTTTACGTCCAGTGTACCCTACACAGGGATAAAACGGTTCTTGAACATAAAAGCAGTATTGCCTCACAAAGTAAGATACTTCAAATATAGAAAAGCCTCCACCAGATCCTGCTGAGGAACTCCTGTCATCTTAAAGTGACATTAAAGGCAAACCTTCCCACCCCTCCCCCCAATATTAATGTCAGCACTTACCTTAAATGATGTCTCCTAATCCGATCTTCCTCTTCTTTCCTGTCCTTTTCATCTGTCCCTCCAGCACTGCGGCGGGTCTCCGAACCAGCGCTGACTCCTCTGTCCTTGCTGCCACTTCCTGTCCCACGGTGTCTGCATGCGGGTGCATGCCGTCCATAGACTTACCTTGCGTCTCTCCTCGCATCCCTGACAAAAATGTGAACTGCGCATGCGCCCGCCCCAAGATGCTTTGCGGCCGCCCGAGAATTTTAACATTTTCGGATGGGAGCGTGCGGGGAAGACACAGGTAAGCTTAAACCGCTTTTAAAGTGGTTTTTTTTTGCATATATCTACTGCTTGCAAGACTTATATATATATATATGCAAAAACACCGGAGGGTTTAAAAAACCCTTTAAGGGAACAAAAAGTATGAGAAGACAGAGGACAATATCTGCATTATATTCTGAATGAAACATAGTATTAGTTATCATTAGGATGCTAAGTTCCATCTACCTGATGTTCCTGTGTGGAGTCCCGGGAATACAGAGGATGGGTCTGAGGGATCTCCTGATGTTCTTGTGTGGAATCCCGGGAATACAGCGGACGGGGACATCTCTCTGGGGTATTTCTGTTCCTGGATACATCTGTAGGAAACACACACACTGACTGAATAGATTGTTTCTATGTCTTTATATCAGATGATGTGTGTATCTCGAGGGATAGATACCTTACCCGGTGATGTGAGGGGCGGCCGGTTCTCCGTCATGACGTCCTTGAAGAGCTCCCGGTGTCCTAAATATTTATCTTCTTCTGCATCGAAAGAGACATCCTGACACCTTATAGGAACCTGACACACACAATGATACAGTCACCATCCAGACACATCCCTTGTATGTTCCTGGATCATGTCCCAGAATCCCCGACACCGCTCACCTCTCCCGTCAGCAGCTCAATCATCTCGCTGGTGACTTCTTCCACCTTCTTGGTCTTTCTCAGGGAGTGAGATGGAGGATCTATGTCGGGGTTTTGGATCTTCATCATGTTGGAAGCAACTAAGCCATCAGACAACTTGAAAGTGATATAATTCTATATGAAAAGCCAAAACACAACTTATGTCACCATCCAAAGCAGATTAAACTTCCTCGATTCATCAACATAATTCTCATTACAATAAGTTTCACCTCTCCGGTCAGGTCTGTGTATTATTACTAGAGATAAGAGTGATGTCATGTGACCTCCCAGAATCCTCCTCACCTCTCCGATCAGGTCTGTGTTTTATTACTAGAGATAAGAGTGATGTCATGTGACCTCCCAGAATCCTCCTCACCTCTCCGGTCAGGTCTGTGTTTTATTAATAGAGATAAGAGTGACGTCATGTGACCTCCCACAATCCTCCTCACCTCTCCGGTCAGGTCTGTGTTTTATTATTAGAGATAAGAGTGATGTCATGTGACCTCCCAGAATCCTCCTCACCTCTCCGGTCAGCAGGTAGACGATCTCCAGGGTGAGGTTTAATATCCTCTCAGTCATGTGACCGCGCTCCGTCTCCATCTTCAATCCGGTGCTGTTTAGATACTCTGTAACCCCGCTGCGAGGGGGGGAGGGGTCAATGGATGGGCCTTTTTGAAAGGATTCCTTCTTTAGGATCACCTTCTACCACATTAATGTCCCCGATAGACTCCACGCGGTTGGAAAAGGACGGGTCTCACTGTGAAGGAAAAAAGAAAGGAATATCAAAGTCCAAAATAGCAAAATAAAACAATATCTGTGGAACAGACAAAAAGAAAATTCACAATGGAGCCCAGTTTTGAAAGAAACGATCCTACATGAGTACTTTATGTAAGGCACATGACCTGACTCCCCGATCACATGATTCCCCCCCCCCCCCATAGTCCACACAGAGTGCTGGGACCCCGTTATATCATAATAAGAATTCATCATGACCTCCTCCTCACCGGGTGCACACTCTCCAGCCTCCCTTCCAGGATGCTAGTGAACAAGCCTTCCTCTTCCTCCTAATTTGCTCTACAACAAAATGGCCACCAAGGGCACTGAGGACTTTTCCTTGTTCGCCCTCTAGTGGTGGCTCTGGCTGTACACTGGAATAAACCAAAGGAGGAGAATAATGACCATAGAGAGGACAAAGAGCTCCTCAGGACAGTGGGGGGTCTCCATGTACCCAGCCTGAGCTGGAATCATATTTGTATTATAGATAACTAGGGGAAGTGTCTCTATATAATGTCAGGCTGTATCTGGGATGTAAAGCACCGTGTCTTACGTGAAGTGATTTCTGTATTTTCATTATTGTATAATGCCGGATGTGTTCTGTCATCATTAGACATTCGTCGTTCAGTATTGTGTACAGAGGCGCCCTATGAATGAAAATGGGTCACCCCCATCCGTCCTGGACTCAATGACACCAATACTTCCAGAGCATGGTCAGCTATGGACACGTATGACGACACTTAGAGTTCTACTGGTGTGAGCAGAACCCAGGCCTGCAAAGCATGAGCAGGAACTCCTTAGGCATGGCGCCGCCCCGTGTCCATGGACTGGACAGATTCAGGAGACGCGGAGCTGTGAGATGATTGCTGGACCGTTACTGATTCCGCATCAAGTTCCTGAACACCGTACAAGGCATCAGGCCTAGTCCCAAGAGCTTGCGATCGAAGTGACAATGCACCGTGAGATGATTGTTGGACCATTACTGATTGGGCAGCATGTTCCTGATGACTGTACAATTCATCCCTATTCCCAAGAGCTTGCAATCTAACAGGCAATGCCCATGTACCCAGATGGGTTTACCTAAGGCTGAGAATCCTATCTCCACCATAAATGAGGTCGGCACGGTTCTGTACTCCATGCTGACTGAAGCGTGTGCCCGCTGGAGACAGCTAAAGTCCTGCCCTGCGACCCAGTTACATGAACCGCCAACAGTGTTATAGATGAAGGCAAATTATCATCGACCACCTCAGGTAACGATGTGCTAATAGGCGGCCATCGTTGTCAGGCATGAGTACCACTTGGTGATTTTGTATTGTTACGTTTGATGAAATGTTGTTTAAACCCGATCCAGAAGAACTGACTGGTGATCCAACGTCATGTGCTGCCCTCTGAGACCATCACTAGTACAGGTTGTTCATGTGTTTAACAGAACGGTAACCCTAATCCCCACCCAATCCCTTCTTGGGACCTGGACCTTAACCGTCCCTGTAACCCTAACCTTATCTGTAATCCTCACACTCATTGTGGAACCCGTACACTAACCCACTCTGTAACCCTAACCTTCCCTGTAACCCTAACCATCCCTGTAACCCTAACCGTCCCTGTAACCCTAACCTTCCCTGTAACCCTAACCGTCCCTGTAACCCTAACCTTCCCTGTAACCCTAACCGTCCCTGTAACCCTAACCTTCCCTGTAACCCTAACCGTCCCTGTAACCCTAACCTACCCTAACCTTATCTGTAATCCTCACACTCATTGTGGAACCTGTACACTAACCCACTCTGTAACCCTAACCGTCCCTGTAACCCTAACCGTCCCTGTAACCCTATCCGTCCCTGTAACCCTAACCTTCCCTGTAACCCTAACCATCCCTGTAACCCTAACCCTATCTTTAATTCCCATACTTATTCTGGAACCCGTAGACTAACCCACTCTGTAACGCTAACCGTCCCTGTAACCCTATCTTTAATCCTCACTCATTCTGGAACCCGTACACTAACCCACTCTGTTGCCCTAACCGTAGTCCCTGTAACCCTAACCGTCCCTGTAACCCTTACAGTTACAGATTTCGACGAGTTGGAGCCTTCGACAGAACACTGGCTTCCCGGCCACTCAGGAAGCCGGGCAACATTTAATGACTAGCCGCCCAGCTTCCTGATTTGTCGGGAAGCTGGGCAATCAGGAAGAAAGGCGACGAGTCATTGCACGCCCCCCGGCTTCCATGATTAGCCATAAAGCTGGCTCCGTGCTTCCTCGTCGCCTGATGACACGGGAGCGGGGAGACGGCTTCCTTGATAATCGTGTAGCGAGTCATTACACACGGCCCGGCCTCCGGAATGGGACTACCGGTATCGGTGCATCCCTACCTAACACTAACCCTTGCTGTGACTTCAACCCCAACTCTAATCCCAACAGTAACCCTTTCTGTAAACCTAACACTGACCCACCCCAACTCTACCTGTAACCCCAACACTAACCCTTTCTGTAAGCCCAACATTAAAGAGGCCATACACGGTACAATTTTCTCTCCATCCCCCAAATGCTGAAAGAGAGAAATCCAGCGCTACCCCCCATGCATGCGTAGAGGAATCACTGCTGTCTGCTTGTGCATTTCCCGCACGGAGCCTACATCTGGATGGACCAAGAATTTTCGGACCTGTTTCTTCACCAAATGTCCATTGACAAGGCCAGGATAGCAGGAATTGGTCAAAATTCAGAACTCACCCCTATGTAATCCCAACCCCCTTTGGACATACTCCTCTGTGACGATGACCGGGCCCTCCCGAGCTGAATGACATCACAGCCGAAGCCACGACTATGCAACCTATTGAGTACATTTTTGTTGCCCATACAAGAAGATTGGACTGTACTTTATGAAGGAGGTTTGTCTTCCGGCACGTGGGCTGATGGTGACCAGTGACAGGTGTGTGTTATTTCTATCATCTCTATTTTATAGCTGACCATGTGCCTAGGACACCAACTGTATAAACCTCAAATAATGGTTAACACAATGAAAACAGACACAGAAGGAATGAAACCCATATTGTTATTGTTCGTATTAACAAGTAGGCAAAAACATATGTATAGTGGTCTCCTTCCGGCAGAAAGGAACTCTCCGGGAAGCTCTAGGATGTGACGCAAGGATAAGAATCTCTGAAAACATGTGGTTTAAGGTTTGTGTGGACCTTCAGTGAGAGAACCTTTCCCGCACCGGATTAATGATTTCACGTTGTCGAATATGGATCTTACCCAGTGTGAACTTTCTGATGCAACAGAAGATTTTTTTTCCGGGTGAAACATTTCTCGCAATATGAACAGGAATACGGCTTCTCCCCGGTGTGAGTTCTTCTGTGATTAACAAGAGCTGAACTGGTAGCAAAACATTTCCCGCACTCCGAACATAAATACGGCTTCTGCCCGGTGTGAGTCCTCTTATGTAACTCAAGGTGGCACCCCTGAGTAAAACATTTGCCGCACTCCGAACACGAATACGGCTTCTCCCCCGTGTGAATTCTCTTGTGCTTTGCAAGAGCCGAGCTCTCCGTAAAACATTTTCTGCACTCCGAACACGAATACGGCTTCACCCCGGTGTGAGTTCTTTGATGCTGGAGAAGACGGGCGTTGACATTAAAGCATTTACCACACTGGGAACAAGAATACGGCTTTTCGCCGGTGTGAATCCGCTGGTGGAAGGTAAGATTGGACTTCTGGCTGAAGCATTTACCGCATTCCGAACAAACGTACGGCTTCTCTTCCGTATGGGGCTTTTCTTGATTGGTGAAGCACAATTTTCTAAGAAAGCATTTCCCGCACACAGAACATGGCTTCTCCCCCGTGTAAGATCTTTGGTGTACGGTGAGAGTTTCATTCCTGGTAAAGAATTTCCCACAAACGTAACACACGCTATGATCTGTATGAGGGGTGATGGAAGGTGAGGGACCGTAAAAGGTTCCTCCAGGTGCAGAGGGATCAGATGACAAAGCGGTACTGGGCAAGAGATGGAGGTTGGGGTTAATGGGGTCTACTCCTAGAGAACTGCATGTACTGTACATCATGTGAGGTTCCTCCATGTCACTCCTGATTTGTTGTCCATCTAGTAGAAAAGAAAAATTTATAAATGGGAACAAGAACAATGAAAGAACATTTAAACAGATACATGTTAGCTAGAATAAAATTGAATCCATATTTTAGAGTTCTTGAGGGACAAAGCAAATCAGAGACTATTGGGTTATACTGCTACCTACTGGAGGATTTGGATAATGGCAAACAAAAAAAACTGTGGCCAGCTCGGTATAACCCCTCCCACTCCCAGCATGCTTTAGTTTTGTGGAAAAGCAGTACCAAGAGCATGGTCATAGACCCAGAGTGGTGGGTTTCCCTCAAAGAAATGGAATTGATGGCAAGTATGAATACATTTTTACTGTATTAGTGTTTATGACTTACGTGTGCTGATGTCTATAGGAATTTGGTTCTGTTTGATCCTCACATGACCTCCTTCCTCTTCAGCATGGACGTCTCTCTGGATCTCTCTGGGGTCTTTGAATAGAGATGAGAGTGAAGCCCCCTGTACTGAGATGTATGAGAGACCCCAGAGAGTGTGTGTGGGGGGGACTGGTCACGTCTCTTGGCTGGTAACACACAATGACATGATGTGAGGAGGAGAGCCGGAGTCTAATAGAGGCTGATGGCTCCTGACTCCCCCCACTAGACACATTCCGTCCCCCCATTACTGTCTACTGACAGAGGAGGGGGGAGAAGAAGAGATTGTTGTAGTGACTGAACAAGGAGAATCTGGGACTCTTTTCTGGATTTAGTATTTATTACTCACCTGTGCTGATCTCTGGAGGGATGTCCTCTTCCTTACACAACTCGTCATCCATCATATAAGGCTCTTCTTCTTCTTCTTCAACTTTAATCACAATTAGGCCTTCGTCCTGAATAAAATACATCAGGTTCTTTGCAATATTATCTGGATTAAAATGTAACATAACATTTTGTTTTTTTGTACTTAAGGTAAAATCTTCTACTTGGAGTACACTGAGGAACACAGGAATTCCGATACTGTGAGGTTATACTGTCACCTACAGGAGGATTGGACACTAGAAAAAAAAAAAAGTTACAACACCTCCTCTCTCCATCCTTCACTAGACTCCAACAAAATGTTTAAATGCTGAGTACAAAAATCCTATATTCTTTCTGGTCCTTGGAGAGACAGACACATGAATTCAGAAACTGTCATGATGTCCACAGGCAGTCCACTTATGGGGTGAGGAGCACAACAACAATCACTAACAAACCCAACTAGACAATGGGGCTCACCTAAACCATTTTAGGTTCAGGTCTTGATCCTTCAGATGGCTCCCCAGGCAGTAGGGGAGCCGTCTGAAGGATCAAGACCTGAACCTGAACTAAGCCACTCAAAATAGGTGAAACCATAACCAATTGCTGGGAAGGGAAGACCACAACAGAATGGGCTTGTCTAGCCGGTCTACACGGAAAGGCCTTGCACCCCTGTTCCCCTAGGATGAAACAGGTCCAGGTGAGAAAGTCTAGCCGGTCTACACGGAACGGCCTTGCACTCCTGTTCAGCTAGGATGAAACAGGTCCTGGTGAGAAAGTCTAGCCGGTCTACACTTAAAGGCCTTGCATTCCTGTTCCTCTAGGATCAAAGAGGTCCAGGTAAGAAAGTCTAGTCGGTCTACACAGAAAGGCCTTGCATTCCTGTTCCTCTAGGATAGAGAGGAGAAACTCTGTGACTACAGAGGTTGTTTGGCCAGCAACCAAACTCGCTAGGTGAGACTTATCAGGAAAAGCCATGTATCGGCAAAGAACCAAAGCCCGCTTGGGGTATGAAGTGCCCTGAGCCCCCCAGAGAACTCAAGGTTTCAATCCCATGATGTCAGTGTGACTGAAGGGGTAACGTGCGTGAAAAGCAACTCCAGAGGAATGAAGGCGAGTCCTTAGTCCTATCTTGGGATTCTATCATACCACTCTGAGGCTGAAGCTAACACATCCTGCCTGGCACATAAAAGGTGCCACAAGGACACTCCTGAAGGATCCTGGTAGAGGACTGTCCTGCCTAAACCTTGAGCTATGCGCCTACAATACCTCCCGACACCCCATATCAGTTCCATTAAGAATGTTCCCCTGGTAAGAATAGAATACAGTTAGGAATCTGAGGAACTCTCCTCAACAGGCTGGGGATCTGCCAAGAAAGGAGGACCCATCCCCGGGTGGATAGGTTCCACAAAGTCATCAGGACATACTCTGTCCCCTACAGAGAGTAACTGCAACTACGGGTTGAGAAAAGAAAAAAAGGTTCCGAAGGAATTGTCCTAAAGGGAAACTGTGTGGCCGGATCTTTCAGGTGTTAGGGCCTACAGGATGGTGCTGACTACGAGGATCCATGAAGGATCAGTCAGCACTCCAGAGTCAGGCATAGGAAAGGCTCATCCAGATGGCTGCTATGCAAGAACGAGCTCAAGAAGTGAGGTAGTGAGGAATCCTGATGGACGTCCATGGACAAAGAAGGCTAGCAAAGCTTGGTCAGACTTGTCTTAGGAGCAGAAAGATGTCCATCCAACACTAATAAAAAACTGAAGCAGGCTGGGTAGAGGAGGGCCGGCCTTTCTTGTTTGCCATTGTCCAGTCTTGTACACTGCAGTATAACCCAACAGTATCTGTATTCCTGTGTTCCCTGATGGTCAAGAAAGAAACTCATTGTAAATTTTTTGGAAGTTTTATCTACCTGATCCTCCTGTGTGGAGTCCCGGGAATACAGAGGACGGGCCTGAGGGATCTCCTGATGTTCCTGTGTGGAGTCCCGGGAATACAGAGGACGGGCCTGAGGGATCTCATGATGTTCCTGTGTGGAATCCCGGGAATACAGAGGACGGGCCTGAGGGATCTCCTGATGTTCCTGTGTGGAGTCCCGGGAATACAGAGGACGGGCCTGAGGGATCTCATGATGTTCCTGTGTGGTATCCCGGGAATACAGAGGACGGGCCTGAGGGATCTCCTGATGTTCCTGTGTGGAGTCCCGGGAATACAGAGGACGGGCCTGAGGGATCTCATGATGTTCCTGTGTGGAATCCCGGGAATACAGAGGACGGGCCTGAGGAATCTCCTGATGTTCCTGTGTGGAGTCCCGGGAATACAGAGGACAGGCCTGAGGGATCTCCTGATGTTCCTGTATGGAATCCCGGGAATACAGAGGACGGGTCTGAGGGATCTCCTGATGTTCCTGTGTAGAATCCCGGGAATAGAGAGGACGGGCCTGAGGGATCTCATGATGTTCCTGTGTGGAATCCCGGGAATACAGAGGACGGGGACATCTCTCTGGGGTATTTCTGTTCCTGGATCTATCTGTAGGAAACACACACACTGACTGAATACATTGTTTCTATGTCTTTATATCAGAGGATGTGTGTATCTAGGGGGATCCTCAATACACAAGAAATTAAAGTCTCCTCTTACCCGGCGATGTGAGCGGCGGCCGGTTCTCCATCGTGACATCCTTGTAGAGATCCCGGTGTCCTTCTAGATACTCCCACTCCTCCATGGAGAAATAGACAGAGACATCCTGACACCTTATAGGAACCTGACACACACAATGATACAGTCACCATCCAGACACATCCCTTGTCTGTTCCTGGATCATGTCCCAGAATTCCCGGCACCGCTCACCTCTCCTGTCAGCAGCTCAATGATCTTCTGGGTGACTTCTAGAATCTTCTTGTCGTTCTTGATCTCAGATATTAGGGAGGGAGTTGGAGGCTCCATCATGGGTCTCTGTTTCCTGCTCCAACCTTGTGGCATGCGTGTCATGTGATCATCAGGTGGCTTCTTCACTATAATACATTCCTGGGTTTAAAGACACAAATTCATATCAACATATAGGGAAAATAATCCACATCTCATGTAAATCAGTACAATTGCCCACTCCCTTCCACATTATCTTCTTTGACAACCCCCTTCCCAGAGACAATGATAAGAGTGATGTCATGTGACCTCCCAGAATCCTCCTCACCTCTCCGGTCAGCAGGTAGATGATCTCCAGGGTGAGGTGTAAGATCCTCTCGGTCATGTGACTGCGCTCCGTCTCCATCAGGTGATCAGGTTTGAGGTTTCTCCTTAGTTGTCCCCGGACACAGAAATCTAAAGACAGGACGAGGAAAGAACCTCCAGGTGACACATTCTACAAGAGATATAGAAAGGGAGAAGTATGGACACAGAGAGGAAGAGAGACATGAAGAGGGAGGACAACCATATCAGGACACACCTATCTATGGAGATGAAGAGAACCTGTCATAGCTGGGGGAACACACACCTCAGAGCAGAGCTCCCAGTCGTCAGCCTGACCCCCCACAATAGGGAATATGGCTTTCCTCAGGCCTGGTATGGGGCTGGGAACAGAGGGGAGCCGGGCAGGAAGAAGAGGAGACTTTTATTTCCCTTCTGACCAAATTCAAATGTAACAACCCCACCTGTGTGCTTCATACAGGGCATGTCACCTGACTGAAGTCACATGACCCCCCTTCCCGTGCACAGAGGACTCCCCCTTCTCTCACAATAAGAAAACAGTATCACCTCCTCAATGTGCACACACTCTCCAGGAAGAAGCTTCTTTCAGCTTAAAAACAAAGCCATATCCTTTCCTCATCTTGTCTGGGCTACAACAAAATGGCCGCCATAGGAAGTCGCTTTCTGTGTGAGAGATGGAAATGTCTTCAGACTAGCAGGTTTGAGGCCATTTTGTTGTAGCCTGGAAGAGGTGGAGAAATGCTTTTTTTTAAGTTGGAAGAAGCTTCCTGTTGAAGAGTGTGTGCTCTGAAAGGAGGTAATAATGTCTTCTTCTTATGAGATGAGGATGGGGGGGGTCATGTGACTAAAGTCAGGTCACATGTCCACAGGTGGGGTTGTTTCATTTGCATTTGGGCAGAAGGGAAATAAAAGGCTCCCCACCTTCTACTGATGCCAACAATAGGACTGGATTTGGCATCAGTAGCTAGCAAGTGACCCTATGTGACATGACCGTTGACCTTTGCCCTCTATAACGAGTGTCGTAGATACTCATTAGAAATCTTTCTCGGGCTACAACAACAAATGACATAGTGGAGTCGGGTGGTGTTGACAGGTCCACCCATGGCTTGAATTTTGGCCAGTTCAGATGGAACAGACCAAAATCCAAAGCATGTATGGGCAGCTGTAGGTGTATGTTCCCATGGCGATGACAGGTCCTATTCACCTCCATATGTATGCATGTTCTGTCCAGATTACATCATAGCATTGTCCTCTCTCTGCACATCTCCCTCTCTGCTTCCATAATTCAACCTTTGTCTCTCTTCTGATGTAATATCAACTCTTCTTTCCCATTAATATATTAAATATATATGATTTACTTTTCCTGTTTTTATAGTTCTTTGTGTCCCGGAATAACTGAAGCGAACACAAATATGGAGAAGGCGCGGAGTCACATGACTGAGAGGATACTGAACCTCACCCTGGAGATCATCTACCTGCTGACCGGAGAGGTGAGGAGGATTCTGGGAGGTCACATGACATCACTCTTACCTCTATTAATAAAACACAGACCTGACCGGAGAGGTGAGGAGGATTCTGGGAGGTCACATGACATCACTCTTATCTCTATTCATAACCTGAGAACTGAGGGGTTTTGGGAACCTCCATTGATTTACATGAGATGTGTGTTATTTTTTCTATGTACTAATATGAATTCCCTCTTGAAACACAGGAATATGTTTTAGTGAAGAAGCCATCTGATGATCACATGACACGTAGGCCACAAAAATGGAGAGGGAAACAGAGACCCGTTATGGAGCCTCCAACTTATTCCCTAATATCTGAGATCAAGAATGACAAGAAGGTTCTAGAAGTCACCCAGAAGATCATTGAGCTGCTGACGGGAGAGGTGAGCGGTGCCGGGAATTCTGGGACATGATCCAGGGACAGACAAGGGATGTGTCTGGATGGTGACTGTATCATTGTGTGTGTCAGGTTCCTATAAGGTGTCAGGATGTCTCTGTCTATTTCTCCATGGAGGAGTGGGAGTATCTAGAAGGACACAAGGACCTGTACAAGGACGTCACGATGGAGAACCGGCCGCCGCTCACATCGCCGGGTAAGAGGAGACTTTAATTTCTTGAGTATTGAGGATCCCCCTAGATACACACATCCTCTGATATAAAGACATAGAAACAATGTATTCAGTCAGTGTGTGTGTTTCCTACAGATGGATCCAGGAACAGGAATACCCCAGAGAGATGTCCCCGTCCTCTGTATTCCCGGGATTCCACACAGGAACATCAGGAGATCCCTCAGACCCGTCCTCTGTATTCCCGGGATTCCACACAGGAACATCAGGAGATCCCTCAGACCCGTCCTCTGTATTCCCGGGATTCCACACAGGAACATCAGGAGATCCCTCAGACCCGTCCTCTGTATTCCCGGGATTCCACACAGAAACATCATGAGATCCCTCAGACCCGTCCTCTGTATTCCCGGGATTCCACACAGGAACATCAGGAGATCCCTCAGACCCGTCCTCTGTATTCCCGGGATTACACACAGGAACATCATGAGATCCCTCAGACCCGTCCTCTGTATTCCCGGGATTCCACACAGGAACATGAGGAGATCCAGCACCTTTATCAGGTAGTTGAGACTGAGGGTCCTAATTCAATTTGGTATTCGCCTAATACAAAATTTAGAAAATACTTTGTGTCTAATTTAGAGAGAAGGCCTGATTGTCGTTAAAGTTGAAGATGAAGAAGTGATGTCCACGATGGATGATGAGCCGTGTAAGGAGGAGGAACGTTCTCTAGAGATCAGCACAGGTGAGGAATAAACACTAAATCTAAGTCCCAGATTCTCCTTGTTCAGTCACTACAACAATCTCTTCTTCTCCCCCTCCTCTGTCAGTAGACAGTAATGGGGGGACGGAATGTGTCTTACATCATGAGATCCCTCAGACCCGTCCTCTGTATTCCCGGGATTACACACAGGAACATCATGAGATCCCTCAGACCCGTCCTCTGTATTCCCGGGATTCCACACAGGAACATGAGGAGATCCAGCACCTTTATCAGGTAGTTGAGACTGAGGGTCCTAATTCAATTTGGTATTCGCCTAATACAAAATTTAGAAAATACTTTGTGTCTAATTTAGAGAGAAGGCCTGATTGTCGTTAAAGTTGAAGATGAAGAAGTGATGTCCACGATGGATGATGAGCCGTGTAAGGAGGAGGAACGTTCTCTAGAGATCAGCACAGGTGAGGAATAAACACTAAATCTAAGTCCCAGATTCTCCTTGTTCAGTCACTACAACAATCTCTTCTTCTCCCCCTCCTCTGTCAGTAGACAGTAATGGGGGGACGGAATGTGTCTAGTGGGGGGAGTCAGGAGCCATCAGCCTCTATTAGACTCCGGCTCTCCTCCTCACATCATGTCATTGTGTGTTACCAGCCAAGAGACGTGACCAGTCTCCCCCCCCCACACACACTCTCTGGGGTCTCTCATACAACTCAGTACAGGGGGGCCTCACTCTCATCTCTATCCACAGACCCCGGAGACACTCAGAGAGACGTCAAATCTGAGGAGGAGGAAGAAGGACATGTGAAGATTAAAGAGGAGGAAGTTCCTATAGAGATCAGCACAAGTGAGTAGCAAACACTAAAATTTGATTGGCCGATGATCATCCAGCAGAGAACTGTACACATATAAGGGGATCTTGATCTTGGGAGGTCGTCGATGGAATTCCAGCCGCGTTGTCACCTTCTTCTTCAGCATCTTTCTTTTGTACTATGTAGGAATCCTGAGATGCTTACTCCAACCTAGAAACATGGACGCCCTGTAGGAGGGACCACTAGCTAATCTGGAACAATGTGGTCCTTGATGGGAGGAAGGTGTTAGCAGAAGTCATGCCTTCCAGCCAGGGCCGGTGCAAGGATTTTTGCCAACTCAGGCGAAGGTGCATTTTGACGCCCCTCCCCCGGCGCGCACGCACGCACACACACACACACCATACATTATATCTGTGCTCCATTAAGCTTTAATGGTTATGAAGCTTAAAGTGATCGTTTAACTTATTTATTTATATTAGCTATAGAGGAACAACAAATCCCATCAATTATATATTAACCAGCCGTATAATGTACTATTGCTGGGATTTGTTGTTCCTCTATAGCTGCTGGTGTTCAGCATTGTGCCGCTGTATTATACAATACACAATACAATACAATACACTTTACACAATATATTATACAATGCACAATACAATACTGTATTGTGCATTGTATATTGTATTGTGTATTGTCAATACACAATACAATGCACAATAAAAAACAATACAATACAATGCAGCATACCACGTGCACATTACATTACATCTTTGTTACATTACATACCGCTCCCACTTCAGCCAGCTCCTGATCCCAATTCCCGATACGAGTCCGATGTGTCTGGTCTGGGGTGGGTCACCATGACCAGAGCCACCCCTGTCCGCATGTCCCTGCACATTCAGGGGCCACTAGCAGCTGGGGACAGATGACTGGTCCTGGATGCAATCTGTCTGCGTTCGGGGTCAGAGAATGACCCAGCCTGGAGGTCAGCTACAAAAACACTCTGTGAAGCTCATGGACAAAACACGGACCAAAAGTCATCAACAACCAATCCAGCTTAAAAAAAAACCTGAGTGGTTGCTCTGGGTAACTGCTCTACTTCTCCCCTAACACAGCAGCAGGTCGTTACCATGGTAACTAGAGGTGCCTAGGTCCCGGCTCGGTGATCCCCCGCATTCAGTAAGTTGACGTACTGCAGGCTCTCTTCCCATCGCTAGACGAGAAGCGCGCACCCGCCTCTGATTGGTCCTGACGTCATCAGCCACGGCCTGCACTACGAGTCGCATCTTAGCGACGTCGTACGCTGAGAAGCATGTCGGTGAGGAAACGGAGGGCAAGGAGAAGCCGCAGTACGTAGCCAGGGACAGTGAGACTGCACAGGTCAGCGCCGCTGCGGCCGGCGCGGACTCGTCCTTCAGATGCCACCCGCCCGCAGCGGCAGCCCACACACTGGTCTCGATCGGGCGACTGTCACTGCCAATTTTCCGCCCTGCTCCCTGGCGCCGTAAGGCAAGTGCCCATGTTGCCTTGCGCTAGCGCCGGCCCTGCTTCCAGCACATTCCTACAGTCCCTGTTGCATGGAGCAAGAATGAAGGGTGGGGGAGGGGCAACAGCAACAATATCGATTAATATACTTGATTTCCATTTAGTTTTACTTATTATTTGCACAGATTCATTGATATTAATGTAGTGCCGCCCATGACCTATATAAAAAAAAATGGAGCCCTGCCCTATATTTTAACTGTCCCTGTTCCCCTTCTATCGCTTGTTTCCTCCAGATGGCCAACACATCATAAGCAACATGGGGGCACATCTGTCACATGATCCCTCTACACCTGGGGGGAGTTTTCCCGATCGCTCACCTCCTGTCACCCATCATCCAGATCATAGAAAAAGAACTCACACAGGAAAGAAGCCATATCTGTGTTCAGATTGCGGGAAATGTTTCACCCAGAAGTCCTCTCTCATATCCCATGGACGGATTCACATTGGCATGAAGCCGTACTCCTGTTCCCAGTGTGGAAAATGCTTTAACTCAAATTCCCATCTTCTCCGACATCAGAGAATCCACACCGGGGAGAAGCCGTATTCGTGTTCTGAATGCGGGAAATGTTTTACCACGAGCACCGCCCTTGTCAATCACAAGAGAACTCACACCGGGGAGAAGCCGTATATGTGTTCCGAATGCGGGAAATGCTTTGGAGCATGCTCAGCTCTTATTTATCACAAAAGAACTCACACCGGGGAGAAGCCGTATTCATGTTCGGAATGCGGGAAATGCTTTACTACAAATTCGGCTCTTGTTTACCACAAGAGAACTCACGAAGGGGAGAAGCCGTATTTGTGTCTGGAATGCGGGAAATGTTTCTCTGAGAGTTCAGCTCTCGCTACCCACAAGAGATCTCACACAAAGGAGAAGCGGTATTCGTGTTCGGAGTGCGGGAAATGTTTCAGTAGGAGTTCCACTCTTGTTAATCACATGAGGACTCACACTGGGGAGAAGCCGTATTCGTGCTCAGAATGCGGCAAATGTTTCACTTTGGGGTCCCATCTGGAGCTACACAAGAGAACGCACACGGGGGAGAAGCCCTATTCATGTTCGGAGTGCGGGAAACGTTTTAGCCAGCAGAGCAATCTTAAGTTTCATAGGAGAATTCACACTGAGAAGAGGCCGGATTCAAGCTCGTAATGGAGAACACATGTCCAGCTGTTGAAAAATCTTCTATTACCTCTTAGAAATAACACCGGTCAGAAGCCAAAGTCATGATGGAAATGAGGGAGATCTTCCTTTCTTGTCCATTAAGAGGCACAGGAAATCTTTGCCTTTTGGTTATACTGCCACCTACAGGAGGAATGGACAATGTCAAACACAAAATAAATAGTAGGCCAGCCCAAGATACAAAAAAAGAAAGAGAAAGACGGGGCTTTATAGGTGACTCATGAACAATGCGGTTTAAACATAATGTCACATATCTCATTTTATATAGTAAAATTCATATTTAATAACATAGTTCCATGATTAGCAGAAATTAGCACATACAGGACATACCACACATTTAAAAACAGGGCCATTCAATATATAAGCAACATGTCACCTCTAGGGATCTGTACAAATTCATATTGTGCAAAATAGCAATAATTGGCATTCTTGATTTTATAATAAATACATAATAAATTAGATCAGTCAATGTATAATTCTTCAGATCAGTCACTATATTGATATATAATTTCATTTTGTTAAGTGTTCCAATCAAGAATCTGTACGTTTCCATTCTTCTACGCGTTTCGCTAAAAAGCTTCCTCAGGAAGATAAGAGGCTGCCTGTAATATTTAAGTATCAAAATGTAACTATGTATGGCTATCCTAAAGTTAACAGAATCATTTAATTCACATATTGAACATACAATAAATAATGAAAAAACATAACCTTTTTGAGGGTCTTAGTGGTGAACCGGTCCGCAACCCCAGTAGGCCAACATCCACCGCACAGAGGACATGGGGACTGAGGGACGCATAGGGGCGATAGGGACGGGAGGCTAGTTTCCGTCCGTCCATACTGCAAATTATAATAAGATAATATGTTGTATACATACAACACTGGGACTAATCACACATGATTCACATTCTCCATTGATATAATTATAAATGTATAAATATCTAAAAATATATATAAATAACCTTGTCTAAAACAATTGGTAGTATCCCCTTACACATATTCTGGTGGTGAGCCGACTGCGCCTCCGGGTGGGGACGGTTCTACTCGCACAGAGGACTGGTGGGCCTTTGTACAGATCCCTAGAGGTGACATGTTGCTTATATATTGAATGGCCCTGTTTTTAAATGTGTGGTATGTCCTGTATGTGCTAATTTCTGCTAATCATGGAACTATGTTATTAAATATGAATTTTACTATATAAAATGAGATATGTGACATTATGTTTAAACCGCATTGTTCATGAGTCACCTATAAAGCCCCGTCTTTCTCTTTCTTTTTTTTTGTATTTATGCTTATACCTAGGGGTGGTGTCTCCGTTTAGTGCTGATCCCTACCCTTTTTGTTTCTCAAAGGCCAGCCCAAGATAACCTCTCCCACTTCCATCATGACCCAATTTCTTGCTAGTGTCCTATGAAGATGGACAATTTCTGGATCTCTCTTCCCTTGAAACTATCCAGTCATCCTCAGCCTGGCTTTTTGAGTGACCATGTTTGATGGACATTCTGGGTACATCCTCCAAATGCCCTTAGGGCGCTGTGTTCCGGTGCTTTCCAAACTCTAGTAAAAGTTATCTGGGAAGTGCTTTCCGGCTCCGGAGCCATCGGAATTGCCTCAGTACTCGCCCCGTCTCTGAAGACTTAGTAGGCCGTTCACATCTGGAGCTCTCTTTCTTAGGTCTCCGGGTGCCATTATTCCCTCTCTCTGCCATGGAAAGGGGTTAATGCTGAGGGACTGAGCGCTGATGTCATCGGCTAGGTGAAGTGTTGGGTGTTTTGCACTATTTTCCCCCACCGTTCCGTGTTAAGGAAGCATCTCCCTGCTGCTGCTTCTTGCCAAGAGTCACGTGGAGCTTAGACTTTTGATCAGTTCCTTCTCATCACCTGATGACGAGGGAGCATGGAGACGGCTTCCCAGACAATCAGGAAGCCGGGCAGCGTGTAACGACTCCCCGCCCGGCTTCCTAATACTGGAAGTTCTGGTATGAGGATAGGCATCGGGTGCAAATACTTGGTATTGGCCCCAATACCGATACTAGTATCAGTGCATCCCTAGTTTCTAGTGCCGGTGCCATGGTTACTTTTACTATGCACTTTATGTGACCTACTTGTTAACATAAAAAAATAAATCAGTTTCATTGTCTTTTGTTTCCTCTAAGTATGTGATTTCAAATCTCTGCACTCGTTGGTTACATAGGGAGGTGGTTACTATAAAAAAGACATATCTAGCAAGTTAAAAACGAGACGTTCATCCTTAGAAAACCCCAAGTGATCTGCAAGAAAGCAAAACTACACTTATCTATATGATCAGCGCTACCTGCTGCTATCCAAACATCATTCAGGTGCTGTGCAAAGAGTGGGAGTCACAAACAAACAGCCCAGAGCTCAATCTAAAGTACAATTAAGCACTTTTTTTGTATACATCTATTGATGGCAAGTATTCGATATATGAAAAAACGAGAGCGCTCGTCCGCACCAGAACGCCTGGCACAACAATGCATGTGTCCCGGTCCAGTGCGATGGCAAAAAGATAGTACATGCAGCATGTTTTTGCGATCCAACTGGACCGGAACGCAGGCAATGTGTGCGGGCGATCGCACTGAGGGCTGCGGGGCGTGGCTGCAGTGCCATTGACTTGACGCGCGGGGGCTGTGTGTTTAGTATGTGATACAGTGCGTCGTTCGAGCAGCTAACTGCGCTGGAACGCAATGTAATTGGTATGAACAAGCACTAAGAGTTAGGGTTACAGGAAGGGTAGGGATGCAGGATTACTGTTACAGGGAGGGTTAGGGTGATAGAGATGGTTGTGGTGTGAGGGTGATAGAGATGGTGGTGGTGTGAGGGTTAGTGTGATAGAGATGGTGGTGGTGTGAGGGTTAGTGTGATAGAGATGGTGGTGGTGTGAGGGTTAGGGTGATAGAGATGGTGGTGGTGTAAGGGTGATAGGGATGGTGGTGGTGTGAGGGTTAGGGTGATAGAGATGGTGGTGGTGTGAGGGTTAGTGTGATAGGGATGGTGGTGGTGTGAGGGTTAGTGTGATAGGGATGCTGGTGGTGTGAGGGTTAGTGTGATAGAGATGGTGGTGGTGTGAGGGTTAGTGTGATAGAGATGGTGGTGGTGTGAGGGTTAGGGTGATAGAGATGGTGGTGGTGTAAGGGTGATAGGGATGGTGGTGGTGTGAGGGTTAGGGTGATAGGGATGGTGGTGGTGTGAGGGTTAGGGTGATAGCAATGGTGGTGGTGTGAGGGTTAGGGGGATAGAGATGGTGGGGGTGTGAGGGTTAGGGTGATAGGGATGGTGGTGGTGTGAGGGTTAGTGTAATAGAGATGGTGGTGGTGTGAGGGTTAGTGTGATAGGGATGGTGGTGGTGTGAGGGTTAGGGTGATAGCAATGGTGGTGGTGTGAGGGTTAGGGTGATAGCGATGGTGGTGGTGTGAGGGTTAGGGGGATAGAGAGGGGGGGGGTGGGAGGGCTGGGGGGA